>NC_136813.1:68612867-68707867 GCF_951394365.1 Tetrao urogallus
AAACCCTCAGCCCCCCACCTACAGTCCCCTGACAGCCCTCCAAGCCCCTGACACCTCTCTGCGGCCACCAGCTCCCGAGAGCCCTGTCCTGCCCCAACATGGACTCACCCACTGGCCCACCTCTGGTCCCCAGGGAAGTGCTTGGTTCTGAGGCTGGTTCCCTCCCCACTGAGTCTGCTGGTGGGGCAGTGGGATGAAATGGGCTGCTATGGCTCCTGAGCCCCCATGGGGAGCCTCTAGTGTTCCTTGTCCTCCAGGCCTCGAAGAGCCACCAGCTCCTATGATGCTATGACGCAATCACATCAAATTTCACAACTGCAAGTAAAATGATCACATATAAAAAAATATCAGATTTAACTACACCCACGTTGTGAAACAAATGCAGCCAACTCCACGAAAAACTAGGTAGTTAAAAAAAAAAAAAGACAAAAACAAAGAAACAAACAAAAAAACAACTCAAACGCTGTAGCAGAATAAATTCACGCTATCGGTCAAGAATGGAAACAGCTGTTTATCACTGGCTTGTTTTATAGCATTCTGTTACTGAAACTTTCCTTGTTCTCTCCTCAAACTTAGTAAAATCTCCACGATAAACCTAAACACTGGATTGCTTAGGCCAGCACTCCAACAGCTTCTCAAAATTACAGACTCCACAGCAACATGAATTTTACTGTTGTCTCCATTTACTTCACAAGAAAGGTCTTCACTTTATTAATTGTATATATTGTATAATACTGTAATATTGTATCTTCAGTACTTTTGACATTACTGAGCCACCTCCTTAGCGCTTCTTTCTGTAACAAAAATTACTACCTCTCACTTGGCATATCTGACACATTTCTTATATTGTGAAAATGTTCTTATCTACATTTCTTTAGAACAGCTGTTGTTAACCATGAGTTTTAGTGTACCATTTGTGGCTTTGGATTTAGTCCACTGAGGGAACCATCTTCTGCATTCAAAATCTCATCTTTTTTGTTGTTGTTGTTGTTGTTGTTTGTTAAGTGCATCAGCTGATTAAATGAGTGATCTTTGCAAGCCTTACTAAAATTTGAGATTACCTAACTGAGATTATAACACAAGATTGTGTGTTAAAAACAAGGAATCAAAAATAAAATACAATAAAAATTGCCTTCCAAGTCCAAGTGTCTCCATTGATTTTGAAAGGTTATTTCCTGCTTTATATATAACATAGTAAACAGAAAACCTTTGTGGTGGGTTAGATCTGGCCAGCAGCCAATTCCTCACTCATCTACTCACTCATTCCCCATCTCCACTGAGAGAGAGAGAAAATAGGATGAAAAAACTTGTGTATTGAAATAAAGACAGGGAGATTGATTCCCAATTACCATCACAGGCAAAACAGATTCAATTTGTGGAAAATGAACTGGGATGGGTGTTTGGTTGTCAGCCAAGGCTAATCCACCATAGTCCTATGACCATATTTGGTTCAGATTGTACAGGGATAATGGACTATCCAAGATTAAATGCAGAAGAGTAGCAAGGCTTTTGCCTTTAAAGTACTATTAATTTTCATATGTTATTTAACAATTCTGCACATAGATAAACTTCCACCTAGGATGTATGCATTATTATTCCATTTCTCTTGGTGTCCTGCAAGTTACAAACACAGCCACATAGACTGATATCTTGTAAACATGACCAAGAATTTAGTCATAAAACCTTAAGCAAACTATAGAGATAAGTGAGACACAGCATAATACAGTATTAAAATTAGCTGGTTGAGGTACTTCAGAAGTTGCTTGCTAAATGCAAGTGAGTCCTATTCAACATTTATTGATGGCTTAGAGCAGAAACAGCGTTTACCATTGACTTTCAGCAAAAGATTACTAAACCCACACATCTGAGTGAGAGAGCAGTGCCAACATGCATCCTCAGATATTTCACTGCAAATCAGCTGCCTTAATTCAGTACATCTACAGTAAGAGTTTAAATTAATGACATTTTGAAACAGACAGTCACTTTTCATTCCACAAATTCAGCTTGGAGCCAAGGTGATGAAGAAAGAATGGCAACATCTACATAAACAGATGAAAATGAATTTGCAAAACTGCAAGAAATATATAGAGGTGGTCATCACTGTATCACAGCCTTTGACCATTATACATAATTCCCTATCATTTACTTTGACATTTTCTCTCCTCCATCCCACACTCCTTCTTCTTCAAAAGGTATTTAAAAATTTATTTGTTCTAAGCAGTTTTTACTGGAGTAGGAATTATCACCATAAGATAAGGGCTGACATAAACACATCCTTCACAGACCTACATAAAAACCATCAGGTAAGTTACATAAAGCTGTTTAGACTGGTTGAGGCTTAGCATTGATAGCATGCTATAAAATGTAATACACATGGTTCCATTTGCCTTTTTTTTAAAAACAGCTTTTCTATTTGTTGAGAGGAAGCAACTAAAATCCATATCATTTAGACAATAGGGAATATGCTTTTTCATTCTTCTTTTTCTCAAAATGATTGATGGAGAAGAATGAACAGTGTTATCACAAAGACAGCTAAGGGAAGTGTTGGGAGACAAGAGCACAACAAACTCAAAATACAAAAGCAATCCAAAAGGATCATCTTGGAAGAATTTTAAAAAGGCCACTGTGGCAGACAGCATTCAAGTACTGATTAAATAGATTCATCTAGATATTCTTTCTTAATCCAAAATTTATCTGATGGAGCAGATAATCCTGGAAATCATTTCCAGTGCATGGAGGACAAGAAGGCAGTCATAATCAGGCAGCATAGACTCATGCAGAAGTCATAATTGACCAATTTGATAAACTGTGATGAAAAGACTGGCTTGGTATTCAAGGGAAGAACTATAGATATCGTCTACTTCAGTAACGTTTCCAGAACTGTCTCCTATATGACCTTTGCAGAGAAACTGATGAAGTATGGGCTGGATACGCAGACAATGAAATGGATGGAAATCTGGATGAATGTCTAAACCAGTAAGACTGGTGCTGGCACACAATCTTCCAGAAGACAGTAACTAGCATTGTATCCCAAGGGTCAGTACTGGGTCTAATCTTGTTCAACATCGTCATCAATGACCTGGATGATGGGGCAGTTTGTACCCTCAACAAATTTCATGACACAGAGCTGGGAGGAGCGTCTAATACACCAGAGGATTGTGCTGATATCCAGAGGGATGTCAGTAGGCTAAAGAAATGAGCCATCAGGAACCTCATTAAGTTCAAAAAGATTAGTGCAGAGGCCTGTACCTGGGGAGGAAATACCCTGGATATCAACACGTGCTGAGTGGCTAGAAACAAGCTTTATAGAAAAAGAAGGAGCAGATGAGATGGAATTTTTGGGACAGAAAAATAAACTACGCTCTCCATATTACTGGGAACAGACCTGCAGTGCAGCCTCCCTCAGATAGGCTATTCTATATAAAGATGAATGTGCATGTTTACCTTATGTTTGATTGAATGTGATGATTGAACACCCCCAGTCTTAGAACTGAAGATATCATCATCTGATCCTAAGATAGATTTATATCTATCTACTTCTTTCTCCTCTTCTTCATTTTCATATCTACCTGCCTATTTCTTTCTGTACTCTATCCCAGGATTGTACCAACTAGACACACCAATCTTTGTCTTAAGTATGATTCTCACTGTTACTGAATTTGCCCAATTTTGCTGTTTATCATGGTTTTTATTGCTATTATATTTATCAAATTTGTGATTTCATGTACCTCTCATTATCGTAGAATATTGAGGAAAGTAAACTGAATAAATTATTTGATTGTTCAACCTTGTTACAGATCCTGAGTCATTAAAGTAACTAAGTCACAGTGGCCTCATCACTGCATGACTTCGCAGATCTGGGAAATCCCTCACTAAAATAAAAATCACACACCTCCCTCACAGCCTACCAAGTGGGACAAGACACTAAATTGGCATTATGGACCAGATTTGAAATCAAATTAGGCTTCCACACAATCACTTTTATATAGTCTAGTTGGTCAGAGACCACCTTTGAGGTGGCAACTTTCTCATGTTTGCATTGTTCAGTGTTTTAGAAGATTCAGGAATCTCTGAGTGCTTCAACTTTATTTACACTTGCCCCTACACACGCACTACTAAAGAGGAAAAAACATTAAACAAATGGGATATGTGACTGTTTTTGTGAAACAAATATATCACTCCAGTTTGATGGCAGTGGTTGCAGCTTTTAGTGAGCTGTCAAGGTGTTCAGTGGAGATTTTTGATGAAATTTTACTCTTTCTGTACTTCATCCTTGAAAATTATTCACAAGTTCATGTACTGCCAAAATGCAATGACATAAGTAACTTGTGGTTGTGAAGTTAAGGATATGTTTCACTGGTAAGGGAGGGATTATGGAAGTCTAGTAAAGAGACATGATCAGATTTTTTAATTGAATATCTGATTGCAACTCTGTACATTCCATTTGAAAATTTACAGGTCATGTATTTATATCAGCTGAAAATGGTGTCACAAACATAAGTTGACAATTTTTTTTGCAATCTTAAAACCTATTCTCAAACTCCTTTATCAGATTGGAGAGCATGGCTGCACATTCTTCACTGCTCAGAGCCCTGTGTTCAGCCAATGTATCAAAATGCATACAAATTATTTGCCATCACTTGAGTCAGCACTGTGCAGCACTGCCCTCCCTGTGCCCTGGTTTCACTCTACACAGTATTAATAGTGCACTGACAGTTTGGGTGTTGCTGAGTGATGGGTGCATGCCTGGGGCCACTCCATGATGAAGAGCTGGCAGGGACAAAAGGCAGGGTGCATTGCAAGCTAGACAGCACCCGTGGCCCCTGAACCACGGGTTGGACATGCCTGCTAATCAGAGCCCCTACCCTCAGAGCCTGGGTTGTTTAAGTAGTTTGAGACAAGTCCCTACAAATTCCACAAGACTATATCAGAAAGGTGGACTTTTCCATGGATAAGGAATTGGCTGGATAGGACCAGTGCACTTTAACACTTTTAATCAACAATCTACACAGTGGGACTGAGTCAGAAAGTCTGCTGATGACATCAAACTGAGTGATGCAGTTGATAATGATAGAAGGAAGGGATGACATTGAACAGACCTTGACAGGCTTGGTAAGAGAGCCTATGGGAATCTAATGAGGTTCAACATGTCCAAGGGCAAGGTGTCATACTTGGGTAAGGGCAATCCCAATTATGTATGCAGAGTGGGAGAAGAACTCATTGAGAGCAGCCCTGCAGAGAAGGACTTGCTTGCCTATTGCTGTCAATGCCTGCAGTAAGTTATATATTATGTTGTTGATTATAGGTCACAACCAAAACAAATTTATGATTGTCCTGGGTCCAGTATCCCCACCCTCTTTACCATTATCTGTCTTCCCTGCTCAACTGTTACTTGGAAGAACAGAGATATTCAAGACTAAATTATGAATATGTTGACCTTTTACTACTTCAGTTTCTAAAGTTGAAGAAAGACCAGAGTTGCCTTGAGTAAGTGATTGATCTAAAGGCCTCTGAAATCAATAAAATTTCTTACAAAATCAGCAGACTGAAGAATGCAATCTAAGTACCCATATCTCATAACTGCTGTCTCAAATGAAGCTGTAGCCTTGTACTGACCACATGATTTTGGGAGGAAATTCTGACAGACATAGGTAAATGTACAAAGTGGTTGTTGCTACTGAAAAATTACAGTTTGTGTCTAAAAACATAGCTTTGACAATAATAACTATTACAAATTTTCAAATATAGTATTAAAGATAAACATATTTTAGAAGTCTCTCACAGAGAAGCAAAACATAAGACAAATTTTACCTCAAAAAGCTGTAGGAATTAACGATAAACACTAAAAGTTACATAGAGAAACCATGAGAACTCTGAACAAGTTGGTATTTTACATATTATATTGTAGTACTTTGCAAAGACAACACTTCAGGCACAGAAGCCGAATGTCAGAGGACTTTCTATTTGATCAAAGTGCTCAATATCTACAGGACTGTGCAGTAGTAATTATGTAGCCCTGGTAAGTATATTGAGTCTAGTTATGCATGTAATTTGGAGCTACACACTGCACAGTCCTGCACATAGTTTGTAGATGCACTATTCTGAGTACACACAGTCTCCAGAAACATATACACACAATCAATATTAATATGAAGCTTAATAATAAAGTGAGTTTACATCAGACAGCTAAGTGACCCAATTTCAAATACTCTGAAAATCTAATACTTCAAAATATAGGACTGGTATCAAACCCCAGCAGCAATAAAACCCTTGTATTTTTCAAGCACCAAAAACTATGAATGCTATGTGTTATGCTTCAAAATTAACTGCCTACTTATGAAAAGCTTTTTCACTGTAGTTAAGCATATCAACAAAGATATTCTGCATGCAGTTAACCATTTAAAGTTTTTAAAAATACTATGGATATTCAATTAATATGTAATCTACATTGCAAACACAGAAAAGCACTCCAGTTTGCAGTACTTTTTTATTCTATTAATCTGCTTAAGGTGCAATTAAGACCCACATATAAAAAAGTGACAAACGTCTTTGCAATCATTAGCTGATAATAATTCCATAACAAATCCTGCTCAGTATAGCATGGGATGCAAAGACGAAATATTTTTTGTTGTTCCCGGGAGTGTGTCTGTTAATGCTGCTCCTAACTGCATTATTTTGGGAAAGGCCTCACATTTTTTTGAGAATATTCTCTGAAGTTGCAAGTGAAGTTTAGATAGTGAGAGAGAGCTGTATCTAGAGAAAACACAGATCCTCTTCATTTGAATGAGATTCCTGTTATGTAACCACTTTCAAAAATGAAATACAAATTGTTGCTATCTGATTATCTATGCACAGAGAAATTCTGCTTACTGTTTCACTCAAAAATCTAACTGGAATGTATGCCCTCACAAAAACAAACATCCCTAGCTGGCATTCAAATGACAGATGTTCGCAGAAAATGAACCACTACAGACGGTTGTTTTGTTTTTTTTTTTTTTCTTCAGAATTTGAGTTTGTATTTATTTCAAATTTATTTTTTAAAAATTACTGCTTTCATGAAAACAACAACAACAACAAAAATCCAACAACACACAACACTATTCATAAATGCAATTGAAGATTATTAAGTAGACACATTCAATATTTTGTTTGGTAATTAAGCACTCAACAAAAAAAGACCTGAAGTATATGTATGTTCTTGTTCATAATTTGAAGAGTTTTTATTTGAAAAATAATTTTCCAGTGTGTTTAAATTTATAAAATACATATAACTAAATGTCTTTAGGCCTTTTCATGTGAGAAATATTAACTGTTCTTACTAAATTTAGAGATCTGTGTTGCAAAAGCACTATTTTAGCTATCAATTGGTATTGTTTGCACAAATTTAAAACAGAATTGAAGTATTTATCATTAATTAGATTTATAGAATTGAAATATTCATGCTCAACTGTGATTATATACAATGTAGTTTGTCTTCTACTTCCAAAATTTCTTACTGCAATTAATACATAACTAAAAGAAGTTTGGGGTTTAAAAACATTCAGGATTGCCTGAAAATGGAAAGTACTGGCTTTGTTATTGCTTTTGAAAGCTCAAACTTTGTGTCTGAAGTGAAATGTATTTAAACAGGAAATTCACATGGGTATTGTCCTTCTGATATTTCCAGCAACTCTATTGTGAACTTAGTCCTCCAAGTGTTCAACATTGCACTTAGACACCTCCAAAATGCACAGTCACCTCCACTGTTTTCTGTTTAGCAAAAATTGTAAATGACTAAGAGGTGAAAGTTAAAGTTCTTAAGCCTCAGCCATCATAAAATGTAAACACTGAAACTATTTCCAAATGATGCTATAAAAAAAAAAAAATCATCTTTTAAATTATGCATAATAGAAGACACTATGACAAACCATATTTTCAGTCGTATGTCTCACAAAAAAATGCACTAGTTGATAACAAACACATCAAAAGCTCTTTTACTGTAGTCAACACAACTAAGATTATATTTTTCATGTGTAACTAAAACTGCTGAATGAAAAATTTAGATGGAAGAATTAGGCTTCTTGATACCACTAACAACACACATCAAAATGTGTGAAAAACATGCTACCATCAAAAGTTCAAAAAGACCAATAGCCTGATCACACAAGCCTCTAATGTGAAATAACAATCTTATATTAAGGATAGACCCTGTCCTATCAGTGGTGTTCAAGCATATTAACATCCAGAAATCCTACACCTTCATATGGAAAACTGTGTTTGAAAATGACACAGATGGTCAAATACGAAAAACTCTATTGCCATGAAAACTGTAGTCTACTATGTTAAAAGGAGACTTGTATCTTTACATAAACAGAAATAATGATAAAGAAAGAATGTAAGGTGTTTCTGCCACAATTGTTGCACCAGAAATAACATGCATAACTCAGGCAAGATCTTAGAGCAGCAACGCCAACCACATATAATCTTTTAAACAATGTCAGTGGTTCAAGATCAAATTTATATTCACTGACTAGAATTTATCTTAACAAAGCATTACTTGAAAACATTGATAACAAGTGTTTTTTCTTGTTCTCCAAAAAAACTGCAATGAGAGTCTAAGATTAGCTAGTTTCAACCTAGCTGTCTAAAGCTTTGAAAGGAAACCTCTGTGGTAGAGGAGATGAAGCATTCAATATGGAGAACCAAGCAAGATCTCTCTGTAAACACTTTTATTATATTATATAATTGAATATACTCTTAATGATCCTACGGGGGGTTTAATCTGCTGAGTAGTATCTATTCTGGAGGAAAGATAACAACTATTAGACTTAATACATGGACCTAAAAATATATTTCTTCCTAGCTCTCCTAGTTTGTGCAATATATCCAGTACTTCACAAAAGTTAAGACACTCTTATTACTTTGGAGATACTGAACACTGATACAGTTCACAATGGGAAATGCTGTGAAAGCCCTGCTGGAATCTTTCATCCACTACTAATCACTGAATGAGGCATATGGTAAAAGAAATTGCTGGGGAGATAATGTTTTAAAAAAAAAAATAATTGGTTGGTTGGTGGATTTTTCTTTTTTTTTTTTTTCTTTTTTCTTTTTTTTTTTTTCTGTCTTCATGACAGAAGAGTTCACCATCTATACAGTAGTCATTTCTCAGCTTTCTCAGTTCCTTACAGCCAACCCCTAAGAGTAAATAGTCTGATGTATCCAGACATGGGACAACCCATCTCATGATCTGAGAGTAGTTACCTGGACTGTTAAGAAACATCTACATTACTTAGTGTACAGCCTTTTCTTGAAAAGAAACAAAAAACAGACTTCGAGATGTGAGGGAAAAATAAAATTAAAAAAAATAATAATAATTTGCCATCAAACAAATGAACAAAAAAATCTCTGCTACCTCTGGGCTTAGTTTGGGAGACTGATTCAGATGGTATCCAGCTCCAGAAATTATGTAGGCATTGCTTTTTTTTGCCATTACAAAAACCAAGAGCATCAAGGATAACTGTACTCCCTGCAGTGCTACCTTAGTATCTTAACGAATTTAGCCATCTGAACCTACAACATCATTCCTCAAAGTACAGCCTTCGGAACAGAGCATTTCTGGGAATAGTACCAAGATCTGACAGCAATCCCTGTATGTATTGTTACTGCCTGTGGCTAAATTTTGTATTTTGGAATACCTTGAGGCATTGGGTAATGTGGGTATGGGGCGATTTTGTGATGATTTAAAAAGTCAGAGTGCATATAAATGCTAAATATTGTCTTAGGAAGAGAGGAATCCTTCCTTCCTAAGGATACATTATGAAACACTAGAAGTTGTAAGTGAACACAAAATTGCCACACATTTTTAAACAACGAAAAAACAAGGATAGGCTCTAATTATTTGAATAACTATGCTATGCCGCTGTTCGGAGTAAACTCAATGAATTCCCTCCATTTCTTTTTCTTTTTCTTTTTCTTTTTCTTTTTCTTTTTCTTTTTCTTTTTTTTTTTCTTTTTTCTTTTTTTTTTCTTTTCTTTTTTCGTTTGTTTCCCTGATTTCTGATTTTAGTCTTAGGTGGTCTAACAGGGTGTTTTGATTCTTGAATACAGTTATGGCATATTTTGCCTTGTGTACTCTAGCACTCAGCAATATGAATAGTGTGTAATTTGCAGATCTGTAAGCTTCCCCTAAGCCACTGAGGCCACTCTGTTTTCCAGAGCCTGCACAGCATTGTTTTTCTCTTGCTATTCCCATGTTCTAGGTATCATGTTTCTCACCTCACAGTCTTGCAGCCACAAATCCCATTAATTTTGTAACAGTTGGTGACTGTGGAAAACAGCTACTGCTGGAGTCAGAATTGTGCCTCTTCTGTCTATCCTCCCAACTTCATCTTTCCTTATCTTTTGTTTTGTACACTCCAGTTTATAACAGATAAATTGAAAATGTAGTGCACTGCAAATTAGATGATGGCAATTTGAATTATTAATAATTATTATCCAATAATAAATCTTGCAACTCTTGAACCTACAGATTATTGTACTCTAATCAGTAGTAATAGCATCAAAAAAGCAAGCTACTACTTAAATTTTTCACATGGTTTAGAATAGGCAGTGCTAAGAAGTAAGTATGGCAAAAGAATACTCATTTTCATTTTTCTGCTTGCTGCAACAGAGAAGATCCTCCCAGGGTAAAAAGCTCTTCAAAGACCCCTTGCCATTGCCACCACTTTTCCAGGCCTGATACATGTGAGAGTCTGCTCTCTTCCCCTGCCTCCCCTCCCCACCACAAAACTGCAAATTTGTGCATTTCTGAGGGAGGAATGGTGAGTATTTCTGTGTTTATTTTTGTGCTGGTTTTTTTTTTTTCCCTACTTTTTTTCAGTCTAGATATCTGAAAAACATTTCCTTTGTTACAGAACATAAGCCAAGTAAAAATAAAATAGAAAATACAAAGAGTTAATTCATTTGCTCCTATCTTTCTCCCTCTCCCCATCTCTCCCACCCTCAAATAAAAGAAAATTCCTCAGGATTTATGAGGGAGTCTGGAAAGCACATAACAGTCTAGACAAAGTCTATATTCTTCATGTTTTTTTCTTTCTAACCTGTTTATTTTTTTATCTTAAAAATGTTCATTCCTGAAAATAAAGACAAAATATTGCTCTTCAAAAACTGAGCTCTTCTTCTGCCAAACTTTTTATCAGTCTTTTCTAGCAAATTACTTCTGAGCTGTCTCCTTACATAAAATTCAGTGCTTATTTATTCATAGAAAGTATGTACTATAAATAATCAATCCTAATGCATGTCAAAGTAGAGAAAGAAATTGGTATAAGGTAATAAAGTTGGTTGTAGGAGATTTTTTTTCCCCCTCCATTTCATTTTTCATTCTCCTGTAAATGAAAGTTCCACTTATCTGAATACATACTAGAAAAGTTAACATGGATTTGGAATTTAAAACATTCCCACTTGACTTTAAATTCTGAAAAACATAATCCTCCTATTTAAGAAGAATAGTGATCTAACAGAGACAAATGTAGAAGAGAATTTTATCTCACCACTTCCTGTCATTCACTTCTATCCTTGTCTTAACTTTTCAGAGTAATACTGTCATGAAGGTTAATGCAGTTACGTGAATTTGTGATGGACCATTTCACACACATTCAGTAGGGCAAACGTATATGGCTCACTGGTAAACAATTTGCTCTACCAAGTTCTCCTTTGTTGAAAAGGGGTACCTGGCAAATTAATTCATTAAATGATGAGATGTTAGCTGTAAAAGAAAAAAAATCCTGGAACACAACTGTTTTTTTTTAAGCACTAAATTAATACCTTCAGACACTCAAATATCAGGCACAGTGCCACTAAAGGCAATAGTATAAAACAATGTAATAACAGTGATAATAAGATCTTAGTCATACTTCTGATCTCTCAAGTACACAGCTGACAGTAAGTGAAGAAAAATGTCTCTTGTACACATTATGTCACATTATATGCACAGAGGAAGCTTGTTTATTAAGGACATGAAAGGAAGGTTGGTACTCTGCACAGTCTGTGGGAAAACTGATTTATTCTGGCTGCTTTATGTCTCACCAAAGATCTGCTATTTTAAAAGAGAACATTTTGGACTGGAAGAGGTTCACCAATTTATTTTGTTTGAAAATGTGAACAAAGAGAATATTGGTAACCATGGAATATGAGTTAGGTGTAAGGTAATGGTACAACAGCTTATGTGCGGAATCTTCATCAAATACTACCTTAATATCTTTGACTGATTTACATAAGTAAGATGAAGAAAAATTTTCCCTACACATACCAGTGATAGAACCATCAAAACCCACATACATTTATAAGCTTGTTTGTATATAATCCAAAATAAATTTCTTTACATTGTGCATACACTTCACTGCAATTTCTCTTAGGAAGTGCAGGTTAAGAGTCACATTTGTCATGCTGGAAAAACAAACAAGCAAACAAACAAAAACCTACAACAGCAAACTGTATTTGACATAAAACAGAAAAAAAAAATTATTAGTTGATAAAAATGAGATAAATCAAGAAGTTCCTAAAAAGAAATGTACTTGAGGATGATAACACTGTATATCACTTTATTAAAATATTATGTGATATTTAATGTGTTTTATTTGAACAAAAAAAATATTTTCAGAGTTTATTCAGAAAAAAATAATTTTCTTTCAAGAGAAAATTCCTATATCCATGCAAAGTGAGGATGACACTGAGAATCACATTTTGTCCCTTATCAATATAGTAAACCTATTTCTGCTGTATTGCACGTCCTCAGATAAAAGACAAACTTTCATCTTCAAAAACATCAGTTCTTCTTGTAAGTCTGTCTCAATTCATTTCCTGCTACTGCAGGCTATTCAGAGTACAGTATTTGAACTTTCACTACTCTCACTACTCTACCTTCCCTGTTCTAGTACCTTTACTGTCCCTACATGTCTTCCTCTCATTCCTATCCTTAAATTTTCAGTCTTCCTTTCGTAGGTGTCCTGTTTTAAGACCTCTCCAAATGCAACTACATTCTTATCCTATTCCTTCTTCTCCCATTATATCCTTTTTCTATGACAATCACCCATGTTAACCTTCCTTTGAAACTCATAATTTGTCCCCAACATACTGCATGTTTATTCTTTCTGACTATGAAAGGCATCTTGAGGCTGTGGAATTCTGGGAAGGACAAACAACAAACCAAACTAGGGATGGAGGCAGGGAGGGGAAGAAGAGGACGGCAGGTATCATACAAGAAACATTCCTCCCTCATCTTGAATAGACAGAAAGATCTCCTCATCTCAGATATCATTACTCCATTCACTGCTTAGCTTTTAGACTTTTGTTGGTAGAAGATGACTGCACCATTAACCCACTGCATTTCAGTAACCTCTGTACCAGATCAGGCAGACAAATCACTGCTGCATGCCTTTCACAACTCAGTACGCGAAGAGCCTTACTGGCTCTTCTAATTCACTCTGTTCATTAAACATGTGACAGATAACTCCATCATCAAATTCCTAAAGCACTATATTTGAAATGTCATCTGTATGTAAAGATGACATCAAACTAATACAAACACTAAGCATTTATCTTCAAAAACCAAAATACAAGTGCAGTTCAGATACAAAGGCTTAAGAAAAAGAAAGACATAGTAAATGTAAGATTAAAGAAAGTATTTCCTTAATTGTTGATGTGCTTAGGTGGAAGCAACTAATTCACCTGTCCATTATAACCTCTTCAACTAAACAAAGTTTGTTATCACAATAAGTATGAAATTAATATGCCAGCTCCCTCATGAAGAGATCTCCTCCATCTCCAAGATTAACATCCAGTTTTGACAATTCTTAATATTTAATCTGCCAAAGCCAGTGGATCAGCATCATCTCCTGTCCCCGTTCACCACCTGCATGTTGGAAACTACATACACCAAACAATTCTAGTTTGGCTAGCAGACCTACTGCTGGCTGTGTTAATACAAATTCACAGCCTCAGGTACCACAGCTCATCTGTCCAGCTGTGTATAATTTGCAGAAAGTTCTACTTCCCCTCACTCCACTGTGTATGGAGAACTTACCTTTGCTTTCATGCAGATGACACAAATAGCAGCAGGCAGAGATTTCAGTAATTGCACTATTGATAAATATGTGTTTGGCTTGGAAGACTCCAACCAGCAAATCAGTGCTATGTGTCTGACTGAGAAGGAATACTCTGTCTTGATGAATGCCATCTTGAAGTAAGTACTGCACTGAACCACCTGCTATGAATTACGGGCGAAGGGAACATCCCATATAGGAATAACCCACTAGCTGATGCCTGGCCAATGGCACATCAACATTTCATTGTTGTTTGAATCTTTTTGCTTATATACCAGAAATATCCCATGAAATTTGGAAATTTCTATTGCGTTTTCTATTATGTTATCAATTTCAGAGAATGTGGGTAATGGCAGATAGATCAATGATTCTCATGAGCTTCAACTCTTCTTCCTCTACTCCTCCAGAATCAAGAGGAATGACTTTTTTGTTATTTTTTTTCCTCAAAGCTTCCTATAATATAATACTGATACCTCTAATCTAGGAACAGTACAACTGAAAATCCAGAGAGATAGCATAATATGATATTATGACAAAGATAGTTAAAGTAAAAAACTGCCATTTCTTCACGGACACAGTCAATGAGAACTCTCCACGGAAAGGTACACAAATGGGATCTCAGTACTCCATCAGTTTAGTTACCAACAAATACACAGCTGCTGAAAAACAAATCAAACAAAATTCAGGCAGAAATCACAGAAAATAACAAGCCTGTACGTTCATTTGTGTTTGCAATCACCAAAAGAACATGAGTTGAAGCAGTACATACTGCTGCATTATATAGTATACTTGTCTTGTGTCATCCAGAAACAAGCCCTTCAAATAAGGTATGGAGGTGCATATTTTTTCAGAACATACTGATTTTTTTTTTTTTTTCTTCAAAAAAGGCAATTTCATGAGCAAACTCAACATATCCTTGATAGAAAACTTTTAAGCTATATGACTTCCTATGACTTCCTGTACAACTTGCCTATCAACAGCCACATCTGACATCATCAGCCAACACCATAAAATAGAAGACATTACTTTCGGAGTAGCCCTCATAGAATGCTTTTTTTATTTTTTTCTTTTCATTCGAAACAAAACAAATAATATTTAGAGCTAATTATAGCACAGTATGCCTTGAAGAGGAAAAAATCCACAACCAACCAACCAAAAGTAACCACAAAATGAAAGAGTTATGAAAAGTTGTTCCAGTAGAGTTCAAAAGCTTAAAATAAATTTTATTATAAAATATATAACTAATTTATTTGAGCTCTCTTCATGGTGTCACTAAACAGTTTTTGAGTATAATGCTTGTTGCCATCAAAATGACTGTTTTACACTAAGTGTCTGACTTTAAAAAGTGTGTAAACAAACTTGATCACCAACTCAGAGACATTCTGGCAACAACATCACAAAGTTACCATCTAACAGTACTGATCATCACAGCTGGTCAGTCCTAACAGAATCATGAACTTGAAAAAAAATCTAGAGAGCACAGTACCAGAAGTTTGAAATTCAGCTCCTTCCAGGTCAGTACTAGACCTGTAACAGACCCAGTGCCTAGAACAATACGTATCTTCAAGGCAATCAATTTATTAGATAACTTCAAGCAAAAGTGGGATAAATGCCTGTTTATAAATTTCCTCTTCCATCTCTGGCTACAGTACAGTTATTAAAATGACAGTGGCTTCCTTCACTTGGAAGAGAAAATAAATGCCTTATCTCTGAAATTATTTGTACTGAGAAGCAGCAGGCTACCTGTTTTTGCCTACCACATTTGGCAAAGGCAAATCTGAAAGAGATGGTTCAACAACAGTTTACTACCAACAAAACACAAAATCACAGTCATACCTATTTCATCTGTTATCTGTTATAGTGATTCATGGAAGTGGTTTAGCCTCAATTATTTGTATAATTAAAAATCAACATTATTTTTCATCATACATACAAGTAAATTCAATTTAAAATAAATAAAGTTGAGCTAATTCAGTCTGCATCTGAAATCAAATCAGCCACTTAAGATGAAACTATAATTGGCTGTTGGTTAATCTAGGAAAAGAAACAAAAATTTATTCACAAAACTTTCATTAGTACATTAAAAGAACCAAACTTCAATATGAGTCTGTCACACACAGTCTTTGCAAGCAATAGAAAAAAGTACTTTTGAAGGAAGCTATTTTAGAAACAGTACGATGACAGCTACATACTGCTCTTGTTTTCAGAGTGAACTGAATCAGTCCACTGTGCTACTGTCTCAAATATTTTTCCTAATAGAAGTGCCATTCACTTTCGAGGCTTACCTCTCTTGAAAGGCTCAACTTCCCCATCAAAGTTGCGAATCTCAGTGAGCCCATAAATAACAGAAGAAAGACAAGCATGGAAAGTCCTAACCCTCTACTGGAGCTAGTCAGTAGCACCCACTTATCAGAATAGATGGTATGAGACTAAGTGGTGTGTGGGTTCAGTACAGAAGACAGCAGAAAGAACGAATCGTACATTGTGACATCAGAGGCTACAATTTATTTTTAGATTATTACCATACAAATATGAACATTCTGAGCTAGGGATCACTCCAGCATGTGCTAATGCATTCGGTTTGCATTAGCCATGCTTGTGGCAAAGCCTCACTGCAGATCTCAGGAAAAGCCGTTTTCTATACAGGCTGCTTCTATTCAGATCCTCACATGAGTTTTGCATGCAAAACACGAAGTAACCATGTTTCATATGCACCTTATTTTTAATGAAAATATTCAGAAAAAAAAAAATCCCCACTAGTTTACAGGGCTTAAAGAGAGATGAGCTGGCATGTAATATCTTCAGAATAATTTCCTCCCCTTTGAATACATCCACTACAAACTGCCTATAAATTGTATTTTTCAATTTTCTCTTCTCTAACCTTAAATCAATTTCAGGTTGTGAAAAGTTGATTAACATTGTGCCTCATCTCAATAGAAATAATTTTCCAGGAGTATTACCTATAAAGCTTGTTTTTTTCCACTAAATAGCAAGGCCTTATCTTGTGTGTCTGTGTTTTTAGTGTTGTGGTTGGTTTTTTTGTTTGTTTGTTTGTTTTTTCCCCAATCCAATCTGGGGACTACTATAACAAATACAATGAGAACTAGAGAACTATTAAAAGGTGACAGAGCTGAGTACATAACCCTGTCAGATGTGGGGATCGAAATGGCTCAGAGCATAAATGCTTTACAAACATTGCTTGAGTGCACCCGAGTTGAACTGTGACAGAGGATGGCTGCAGTTGGACATGAGACTTATATTGATCTGTACAGTTCATGTTTATGTTTTGTTTTTACTAGTTTTTTGGTTTTGTTTTTGTTTTTTTTTTTTTAAGACTCACAGTTTTATAATGCAGTGCACACAACTAACCACTAACCAATTACACTCATGCTGAAGTGATCTTGGACCTTGATGACAAGACTTCAAGTGACAGAATGACTAAATTATATGCTGGTTATAGCATGATGCTTATTCCTGTCCTACCCAGGTGGAGCTGTTCTTTACACTATGTGATTCAGCCATCAAATAGCAGCACGCGTGTTTGAAAGGCCAAGAGGAGGCTTTATTGAGAACCTGTCAAAAACAAATGAGCAAACCTCCATGTGGCAGTTAGTGAATGTTCTTTGAATCATTCTTTTGTTAAAAAATAAAAAGTCGAACAGATCCTTGTTTCTATATGATACATGCAACACGAAGCTTCAGTTAAACAGCTTTTCTTTCTGCCTCTTGCCTTCATCTCCACAAGAAAAATCTTCAGCCAAAGGATGCCTATTAAGATCCAGATTTTTATCAAATGTAAAATTTGTTAGGTAAATAAACTGCCCAGGAACATAGATGCAACTAAGAAGACAGTCTTTCCAAGAAAAAAAAAAAATATATGATAGCACAATATCACCATAAGCCTATCAATTTAAACACTCTCCTGATTTAATCCAGTGCGCGTGTTTTGTTCAGGGCTTGCTTTCATTTGCTTCCATTGTTAAGTCTTTTAAAAACTGAAACTTCATCACTAAGCACCACACTTAGATGAATAAGAGAAAAAAACAGATTTTTTTTCCATTTACATGTTTGTATTATTTCTAGATGTCTGCGGCACAGCACTGTACTGCACTTTAAGACACAAGGTAAGTAATCACTCCCTCCAGAAATGAAGAAGGAAGCAAATTTATTTTCTTTCTATACATATGCTTTACAGTAGAGGCCAAGCTTAAAGGCCACTAAATTCAAAGAGGGAAAAAAAAATTAAACTAGACATGAATCAGAATCCTCTCGAGGAACAATGCGTTTTGGATGCCAAACTGAATTTCAGTTATAAGACCTGGTGTAACTTAATGGTCTGTACTTGCAGACAGCATACTAACAATAACTGTGTCTATATGATACACAGGCAGAAGAACAGAGAAAAATAACAGCTCCACTGATACGCAAAACAGCAACAATTTCAAGATGCTAAGAACAATTAGGTCAAAAATTAAGTCTCATTTTATAATATCCTTAGAAAATGATATGCCTCACTGATTTTGAGTTACCAGAAACTGCATGGCATGTTTTCTTGTTCCTGTATTTAATGATTCATTGGAATATGATTCATAAGGCAGTGCGTACTACCCTCTACTCATTACTATTAGCAAAAGAAACATGAAATGCCCTGCCATAACACATACTCATTGCATATCACCTATATAGATGTCTCAATATGTGCTATTAATTGGTGCAATATCAAAAGCATGGCTTGTAAGGAAAAACAAAAGACATATGAAATTAGCTCGGTGCTACAAAGCAAAGTTGCGTTTTCATGCAGGAATCAAAATTAATTGAACTAATTACTTCTTTTCCAGCTGTGATAGAAAATTAGTTTCTTTCTTCACTGTTAGATTTATAAATTTAATAATCGATGAACATAATTCGCCCCTTGGAATGTAGACTATAGCTCTTCCATTTATGGGAGATACGCAAAGGGGTTGTCACATTTATGTTTTAAAAGGAGAAAAGAGATTTCCATTTTGGTGTGCTTGTAAATCCATCCAGTTATGCTTTGTTCCCTAAGACACCTGCTTCTGAACATACGCATAAATGCTGTCATTTTTCATTATCAACCACCAAAAAACAGAAATCAGCCTGGAATTCTAAAAAAGGTCTACATATTTTTGTGGTTTATTTTTAAATACCAGATATCTAAGCACACGTATGCACTGATGCCAGCAGTAAGACCAGCAGCAGTCCACCCACACAGCCTAGAGACGCAAAACACCCGAACACCACAGCTCAAACGGCTCCATCGGTCCCCGCTTCGCTCTCTGTGCCACCACCGAGGTACTCAGCTCGGCGCAACGGAGGTGTGCCTAGGCGCTCCCTCACGCTCCAGCCCACCTTCATCGGAGCGCGGCCCCGCACCGCCCGGCTCCACCTGACGAACTTTCTTCCACTTCCCCCCCCTTTCCGCTCTGTCCCCCACGAGCCGGCGGACACCGCAGCGCGGGCGGCGGGACGGCCCCGGCGGCGGGCGCGGGCCCACACCGCCATCTCCTGGCCGCGCCCCGCCACCACCGCCGCGTCCCCCGCAAACTTCTCGCTCTCCGCGCAGAGCACCGCAACCAGCCGAGCTCCCCGGTCGCCGTGACGCGTGCCCCGGGGCACATCACGGCAGCACGGAGAGGTCCCCCGCGCCCTGTCTTCCCGACTCTGCCCGGGATGTGGAGGCGGGAGCGGGCTGCTCGAGTTGACAGGCGGCCAAAAGCGGCGCTGCGGCGGGGCCGCCCCCCCCCCCCTCTCCCCCCCCGGGGCGCTGGGGGTGGCGGCGGTCTTTCCTCGGGGAGGGGGCGCCTGCCGCCGACAGCCCCCGCCTCGCCCGCCCCCGCCCCGGCTTTGCGGAGAAGCCGATTTACTGCCGGGCGGGGGGGGGAAGGGGAAGGGGGGGCGTGCTCTCTTTTTTTTTTTTTTTTTCCTTTTTTCTTCTCTTCCCCCTTCTCCCCAGCCCCGGCCCCCCCCCTTTTCCCCCCCCCGCGCCAAGCACACTGCCTCTCCCCAGTGCCAGTCCCTGCTCCATCACGTGCGGGAACTCATGCTCATCACAAAAGCGGGCATTCTGCCCGAGCCCGGAAAGAAGGAAATAAAGAAAAAGGCAAAAAGAAATGTATTAAAAGGAAATAAATGAAAAAAAAAAAAAAGATAAAGATACAAAAATATATATTAGAAAAAAAAAAGATTAAAGAAAAAGAAAAGGAGAAAAAACCCACCGCGGGTGAACCGCTTAATCCAAGACGAGTCAAGATCTCCTCTGAAGGGCCGCCTCCCTCGCTCTTCCCCCCCCCATCCTCCTCCGTCCCCTTTTTCCTTTCTGTGGCCGTGGCGGCGGCGGGGGAAGTGGTTAACCAAAACCCGACGTGTTGGTTTTGCGTCCCCCTGCAAACCACGGCGCACACGGAGCACGAGGCACCGCTCCTGCTCCTCTCCGCGCTGGCAGAAAACTGTGCCTTCGCTCTTCCTCTCTCTCTCTCTCTCTGTACTGCAGATATTTTTTTCCCTTCTCTCCTCCACACTCTTCTGTTTATTTGGCTGTAAGGCAGAGAGCTACTTTGTAAACATCTCACACAGAGCCCCAGAGCCTTTCCAAATAGCTGATTGCAGCAAAATGCCTCCAAACAAATAATGGTGCAAGGGGACTACAGGGGACAAGACCGAAGCGGATAAAAGAGAAATAAAATTTGCATAAATGTGCATATGTGACATCGCGGTCGGCATAATGGTGGAGATGGCAGAAAGAAAGTACCGGTTTATCACGGTGGGGAAAAGTAAAAGCACAAACGACTGCAGCAAACTGCTCGCCCTCTGCCAGAGTACCAACTGCAACACCTCTCCCCCACCCCCGCTAGAAAAAAAAAAAAAAAAAAAAAAAAAAAAAAAAAAAAAGCATCAGAAAAAAAAAAAAAAAAAGAAAGAAAAGAGAGAGAGAGAAGATGAAAACGCAAACGATAAGCTCAGCACTCCTACCTTAATGCTGGAAGAGACGCAGAAGCAGAGGGGCTTTTTCACACAGCCAGATTCCTTCAGGAAATCCTCTCAGGATGTCATGCAGCCGGTGTTATCACACAAGGATCCTGCTCTCCTTTTTGGAATCCAACGCGATTTGCTTCTCCAAAGGAATGCAGTGACCATGAATTGGGGGAGGGAGGGAGGAGGAGGAGGGGAAGAAAAATTAAAAATATCAACAGGAAATAAAACAGCACTGGATGCGCAGGAAACTCGTGCTCTCGGCTGTCAGCGACCTACATTCAGGCATAAAATTCATTGCAATCAGTGCAAGAGGGTGAGTTGGGTTTGCGAGCAGGGGCTGTGATTGCCTATGCAGAGCCCGAGCCGGGGAGGCTGATCTGCAAGGCAAGGCGAGCGGGGAGGGAGCGGGAGAGAGAGGTCCAGGCTGTACCAGGCGCACTCCTCCTGCTATTGGATCAAACTGAATGAAATTTACAAAGCCGGCAGCCAATAGCTCTCCGCAGTCTGCCCCATCACTACAGAAACCGTATCTCCATCCCCAGCCTCTTGCGAGGAGCATCGCATCCTCGCGCCGAGCAGCGGCGGCCGGGCCCGGGGGCGGAACAGGTGGGCACGGCGACGAGGAGCGAGAGCCGTGCGGCGGCGGCGGGATGCCGGGGGGGTCACACCTTGTGGACCGCCGCTCCACTGCCTCACCATCGCGTACGGCAAGAGCAGCAGTGCTTAACCCTTTAAGACAGCAGTTTCTCCGGTGCCAGCCTGAATTCACCAGTATAATTTTACACTAAGCTAACAGTATAATTGCACATCAATCACTGAAGACTTTTGCTGCTGTTCTCTTTCCTCCCATACAAAAATGGCAACGAAAACATTGCCCAGTACCCCATCCTTTTAAACACTTTTTTTTTTTTTTTTTGTCCCTCATAAGGAGATTGGTTATTTAATGTTAATATTTGAGTTCGCTAACCATTGTTGTGAAGGTCAAGAGTAAGGGCTGGAGAAGGGCCCTGTGGTTATTGCTCAGTACTGCAACACAGTCTCTGGTTCATTTCCTGTGTATAATTTCAGACTAGGGATGGTAGCAAATATGCCTTGTTTCACTTCTCAGCATGTCCTTTTGATCAGTTCAGTAACAGCAATTATCATTACCCAGAGTGTGAGGCCCTGAGCTCAGGCCAGGTGAGTGCTGACTGAATTATCCAGCCAGGCAAAGAACAAAACAAAGGTGTCTTGAACATTTCTTCATTGTTTCATTGAAACGTATAATCATTCAGATTGGAAAGATCATCTAGTCTAACCATCATCCCAGGGCTGTGACTGCTCTAGACCACGTTATTTGAAACAAAAATCCTCTTCATGCTTTGATGAGACTTCCTGTCACAATACATAAATAGACTTCGTAAGATTTGTCATTTTCAACTGCTGGAATAATAAATACCATCAGCAGCTCTTCAGTTGTAGTAGTTACTTTGTTTCTACCGCCACTACAGATTCACAGAGCAGAGTAGACAGCGCTTTGTTTCCTCAAATTTGAATTCTGTCTGTGCTAGTGGGCTTATCCATCACTGCTATGCTTTCCTGTTTCAGCTGGCATGAAAATATATACCACCTGATTTAAAGATGCCATTTCACAGGTAGCAGCAGGCCTGTTATGTGTCTGTTCTTATATACTGCCTTGTTATACTACATGAAGTGTCAAATCAAGATCACTTCAGCATCGCTTACGAAGGGAGCTTTTAAATGTTTTGAATTTGTCATCTATTTGCCAACTTAAAACATTTTAAGTAATGCAATAGCTACATTGAACAGTTATTTGCCAGTGAATTAATTATTTTTATATTAATTATATGTTTTGCCTTACTTATTTTAAATAAGCTAAGTACTAAGTAAGACTCTATCAGCAGGTGTTCATGCAAGCGAGTTTTACTGCTTTTGTTATTTTAATAACGCATCCAGAATCTGCAACCAATCATGTTGTGTGACTGAGTGAACATTTTGACACATTTAGAAAAGAAGTCATCTTGCACTGCCATCTGTCCCAAATTTTGCAGGACAGTCTTTATTTTGATGCTTTTTGCAAGATAAATTTGGAAAATATTAAAGTATGCACTAGTTATCTGACAAATAATCTCCCACCTGTGTTAGAATATCAGAAGGCAATTATTACAAGTTACTAAAGGATTATCTCTTAGATTTGAAACTGAGGTTTGCAGCTACGTCCTAAATATGCACAATCATAGCAATAAAACTAAACTCTCCCTAGATTCTATCCAAGGATATGATAAAAGATTTTAAGTAAAAGCCATTTGGTCAGAACATTGGAATGTACTTTTCTCCTCCTCTAACTTTCAAAAAGCTAAATGTACAATCGGAACTTCTGGTTTATTTGGGAGTGTATCTGCAGCAATCCACTGTATACTTATAACACCAAGCAGAGTTCAGGAGCAATCATTCAGAGAGAATACCACTTGCTAAGTAATACCATCACTTTTTACAAGGAGGAATTGCATTCTAGTGTTAACTCAACTTGAATCTACTTGTAACTTGTGAAATCCAAAGAAATCACAATGCATGACAGTTTGACTGAAGAGAGGTGGCCAAACTGCTGGGTTCCATCCCAAGAAACCTCTTTTTATGTCAGTCAGACTGAGGCATGATTTGGTCTCCCATGTCCAATCACTGTAAAATTTACAAATTCATTTTGAAATCAGGTATAGCGTGCTGTGTACTGATGCTTTGAAGCATAAGGATAAGAGACTTTTATAAAATAAGTCCCTCTCAAATGTTGCCTGTTTGGCTAGCTACTCAATTCAAACTATTCATATTCATATTCAGAATACAAACTTGAAGCAGAAAAAGAGGAGCTTTCTACAACTGTGTAAACAGTTATTGACTTGTTGCCTCTCTACTGTGTTTGTTTGGTTATCTTACTAAATATTTAAAATACTGATTCCCATCCAGTCATTCTTATGCAAAGGTGAATCAGCAAGTGAGTGGACCTGATATACTTTATGAGGTTGGAATGCACTCTTCCACTGCCTGCAAGTTTCAAAAGGCTTATCTTAAGTGGATTGAAATCCACAAAGAATTTTCTACTCAGGTCACTAGATGACTTCATTTCATGGATAAGAAGGTGATAAAAGGCAGTAAGCAGAATTGTTCTTCATAAGACTTCAAGCAAATGAGAATTGCAGAAGAATACAAGGTCAAACAATAGAACAGAACAGAATTAAAAGGAACTAGAATGAGTCCAATAATTCCCCTAGGTAAACTGAGGGGAAATATATATATATATTATATATATATATATATATTTCTACAGAGATCTTTCACTATGTTGGCCAAGTACTCAAGTACTTGACCAGGTATACTTTTCATAATGTCACATAATGCTATCTTGAACTATAACATGTGAATTTTTCCTTTTTTTTTTTTTTTTAACCAGTAAATAGATACTCTCGCTGTTGAAATCACGTTCCTGACACATAATTTTGCAATACTGGACTTCACTTTGACTTTGTCTATTAAATTTAAGAGCCACGCATTATTAACTTCATTTTGCAACTTATATACTTTACAGATCATGATTACTCAACCTTCCAACCTTCTTACTGTTGAGATAATTATATTCTTTTTCCTTAGTCTCCTACAAGATATATTTTACAGACTATGATTCACCCTTGCGAGGGTTTTCTCAACCTTCAGCATTTATCAGCATGCTCTTTAAAATGTAACCTGTAGACTAGAATATGGAATTCACATTATAGTCATATTAATACAGTGTGCTTCATTTTTATTTATTTAAGGATCAAATTTGGTCATGGTCTGTAATTGACATTATCTCAGTTATTGAGATCCCTACTAAGATCTTACATGCTTAGCCTTTGCTGTTTTGAACCACAAGACAGAACAGTAAAAAAAAAAGCTACAAAGGTTGCTCTGAAAGTAATGCCTCCCCTTTATTTCCATAGAAACTGCAGTAGATATAAAGAGCACAATAACACTGATTGAGCAAATTCTCATCTACAAAATCCTATTTTTCAACACAGTCACAGCCATTAGCTATATATTTTCAATAGCAGTGAACAAGAGCTTGCCTATTGAGCTCATAAAATATCTGTACCAGAGGAGCTGCTGCTGCTGCTGAAATGCGCTGCCTCCTTGTGCCCACATACACTGCTCAGTCTCCATAAACATTTAGCAACCATTGATGAATGTCTGCATCAATGGGTGCATTTTTTTTTCTTCTTTTTTCTGTGTGAAGATATTCAGTGACACACTTCTGCTATGTATACACTTCCGTGCCAGGTGCTGTTTTATCACACTGCCCCATGCTGTCATCAATTGCACAGGAGAAATAAGTTGTAGGCCAACATAACAAAATAGGAGGCATTACTTTTGAAGCAACCCTCCTCCTTATTTGTTGTGTGAAGTCCCTCCTTCAGTTATCTCAATTATCTGTGCTTCCCTAACTTTATTGCACACAAAATAAACTTCATGGGTTGTTACTGATGACACTGAACTGGAAAATCATTCCTTGCTTATGCTCTATTTGCATTCATGAACATTTAAAATAAGGTACTTTCTTTGATCTGAAACTAAAACTGAGGAGTCTTTTCATCAATATCTGACACCATCACAATAACATCATTTCTATAGTGTAGAATAACAAAATCACAGAATCACAGAATAACCAACGTTGGAAAAGACCTTCAAGGTCATCCAGTTCAACCATCCACCTATCACCAATAGGTGATACTAAACCTACTGTCTCTCAACACAAAATCCAAATGTACCTTGAACACCTCCAGGGTCGGTGACTCCACCACCTTCCTGAGCAGCCCATTCCAGTGCCTGACCACTCTTTCAGAAAAGCAGTATTTCCTAACGTCCAGCCTGAATCTCCCCTGGTGCAGCTTGAAGTCATTCCCTCTAGTTCTATCACCAGTTACACAAGAGAAGTGGCTGATCCCCAGCTCACTACAATCTCTCTTCAGGTAATAAGAGAGAGAGAGAGAGAGAGAGAGAGAGAGCAATAAGGTCTCCCCTGAGCCTCCTCTTCTCCGGATTGAACAATCCCAGGTCCTTCAGCTGCTCCTCATAAGGCCTTTGCTCCAGACCCCTCACCAGCTTTGTTGCCCTTCTTTGAACCTGCTCCAGAGCCTCAATGTTTTCTTGCAGCGATAGACCCAAAACTGGACACAGGTCCAAGTACAGGGGAACAATCACCTTTTCTGTTCCCATTCCTGATGCAAGTCAAGATGCCATTGGTCTTCTTGGCCACCAGGGCACACTGCTGGCTCATGCTCAGCCAAGCATCAATCAATACCCCAGGTCCATTTCCTCTACACAGTCTTTCAGCCATGCCGCCCGAAGCCTGGGGTTGTTGTGGCCAAAGTGCAGGACCCATCATTTGGCCTTGTTGAAACTCATCCTATTAAGTGTCCTTAATCTTCAAAATATCCCTCAAACATTAATAAGTTAAACATGAAATTAATTTTTTTTTTGTTTTTGTGTTTTGTTTTTTTTTCTCCTTCCGTTTCACATGATTAAAAAAAATGTAAAAAGCCTATATGGAGTATTTTTTTGAAATATATTCTGGACATGTGAAATTTGTTTCTATCTTTGAATTTTGCCATCAAGCCACATCATCTTATCAGCTGTGCAAGGACTGAGGTCATTGTAGCCAAAAGGGGTAATTATACCTTGGGGTCACATCCTTGCCAGCTGGTTTAGGGAAGGGATTAGCCCTGTCTGCTGTGCACTGGTATGGCCTCACCTCGAGCACTATGTGCAGGTTTGGACACCACAATATAAAACAATTAGAACATAGGGGTACTAGAAAGCATCCAAAGGAGGGCTACAAAGATGATGAAGGGTCTAGAAGATAAGATGTCTGAGGAATGACTGAGGTCCCTTGATTTGTTCAGTGCAGAGCAGAGGAGGCTGAGAAGAAGCTTCTTAGGATCCTACAGCTCCTCATGATGGGAGCAGAGGAGTAGTGCTGATCCCTGCTCTTTGGTGACAGCTACAGGACCGAAGAGGACAGCATGGAGCTGCATCAGGGAAGGTGTGAAGTTGGATGTTAGGAAAAGGTTATTCACTAGAGTGTGGTTGGGCACTGGAGCATTCTCCTCAGAGAAATGGTGATGACACAAAGTGTACCAGAAGAGTGGCCTTCAAAAAGAGAATTATGGTTTGAATTTTGGGTAGTTCTGTGTGGAACCAGGAGCTGGACTCAGTGATCCTTATGAGAGCCTTTCAACTCAAGATATTCTATGATTCTGTGATAACATAATAATCCGAGACAATCCCTGTGCACAGTCATAGTCTACGTTCCTGTTGCCATTTAGAACTGCATCTTTGAAGGATGGACTTTTGCATAGCAGTATACAGATAAAATGTAAACAGGTTCCTTGTATTCTACAGATTAATGGCATTAAAAAAGCTCCTAGAATATGCAAACAGACAGAACAGTGTTTTCTTCAATAAATAAGTGTAAATATTCTGTGTTGAATAAATAACAATTTTTTTAAAAAACTTGCATGTTTTGGTTTTGATTCAGTTTAATACTTTTGGAGAAATTTCATATAATGTTTGCATGAACACTGAAATTTCAGTTTGACCTACATATCCATGGAAATCTCAATTTGATCTTGACAAACTTGCTATGATACTTTGATAATTTGCATTGATGTGATAGATTGAGCTAACCAGAGGCTAGTTATCCATCTCTGCTTCAATTCTTTTTTATATTAGATACAAACACTAAGTGCCTTGAAGTCAGACTTTACAGGCTCTGTCTAACCTTTCCAGTTTTAAAGCGCTACTGAGAAGTTATTAATATTAGAAAGAATTATTTATAGTATTACTTAAGGATTACAGAGAAGAATATGCCTAATGCCATGCAAGAAAAAGAAAAAAACAGCCTAATGGTACACATATACATCTTTGACTCCACTTGAACTTCACAGGAAGAATAGAAATACCATTAAATGAAAGCAAAGAGAAATGAAATGCAGCCCCTAAATACCTAATGCTAACGCCACAGCTCACATTCTTTCATAAGACAGCTCTCTTCAACAACTTAGATTTCACCTGCAGCCACAATGTTAAGGATCTCAGTGTTCAAAGCCAAACATAATAGCTCTGCAGGTAACTCCTTTGACAATTTGTGGTCTGCAAGACACTTCTTGCAAACCGGTGAACTTCAAAAGAACAGTATACCTCTAACTTTCAAAAGGCAAGTAAGATTTTTGGAAAAAATCATTCTTGGAAGTTATTAGAAAATCTTCCGCTTTTGGACTACAAAAAAAGACAATTAGGAGATCAGAAGTATTGAAATTATTTTTCTCTGCAACATAAAGATGGTCTCAGTAGTAGGTGGTGATATCCATTTCTAAATGCCTCTCTTACTGGATTATATCATTCATGCTTTTCCTGGCCAAAAGAATTGTGCTTCTTTTACTTCCCAAAGTATAGTTTTAGTGTGAATGTGAGGAGTACATTCTGCCTAATTTACTGTACTGCAATCTTTTGAGAACGCGTTTCTGATACCCCTTAGACTAGCAAGGGCATTGATTCAATTTCTTAAATTCTTTTGCTGAATGTTTGAGCAAAAAGAGCAATTACATAGTGACCGGGCAATTTTGGAAGTGCTAATGTCTCTGACAGTGATTTGCACAGGAAGCCACTTAGAGAATATAGGCATCAGATCCCGGTGTATGAGGGCACTGTTAAATTCTTCCTGTCAGCTGAGGTATCTATTCATCAGGATGATGTTAGCCCACCCAAGAGCTGGGAAATTCTTTTTCAAATAGATTCCCAGTAATGTCCTTTACTTTTTATTTAAAAGAGCTGAAGACGTTTACAGACAAACATCAGTGGAACTAACTTTAGCATCATACTTCTGCCAGAGATCATCATTCTTTGAAATCAAATCAGTGGAAAAAGAGTTTGCATGTGTTAGCCACTTAATATAAGGCAACAGATTAGATTAAATAAACAGAGAATAGGAGCTTAAACTAACCTGCAGGAGAAAAGGAATATTTGTTCAGCAACACTGCCTGTCAGGATGGTCATCACCAGCTGAACAAGAGCAAACAATTTGAGATGGTGAGGTAACATGGAATCTGCAACTGTTTATTATACAAAAGAAAAGCAGAATCCTAATGGAGCATATGACAAGCTCAGGCAACACAAGGTACTTCATCAACCCATAGAAATTTGGTGGTATTTTTTTTTTTTTGCGCGCACAGCTAATCCTCTAGTGTTCTACCTGTGTTTAGGCAGTTAGGTACAAGCTGTTTGGATCTAGGAAGACCAGGCACACAACCAGAGGCACATTGGGAACAGGAGAAGTACCTCATGGTACAGTCAACCACTTCTGCATAACAACTTTACAGGAGTATGACCTCTTCAGAAACACTACTTCAGTCAAAGAGCCATTAAAAAAAATAATTATCTTAATTTCATAAATGAAAAGACATGAGATCATAAGCTGGTTTAAGAAGAGCTTGAACAAATAACTGACATAAATAAACAGATGAAGGCCGCTGAATGGGTTAAATTTGTTATGTCCAAACTGCTGCCAAGTCTTCAGCTAAGAACAGGAAGTTTATTGGCAATTTTCTGAAAGAGGAGGAATTCAATGATAAAATGTGAGCCATTTGTCTTCCCGGCCATTAAAGGAAATTCACTTTAAGGATGTTTCTGGAGTGGCTGCTGCTGCTGTGCCCATTATAATTTATCAGTGTGTCTGCTGGTAGTATTATCATCAGTAGAGGCTCAGGTGGACTTCCATTAGTGATATCAAAGTCCTTATTGCCAAAATATTGCACTGACCCAGACAGGATCTATTACAGCATTTAAAGTCTCATTTGCCAGGATATTTTTGGTTTTTTTGCTAATTATTTACAGTTAGTTTGTAATGATGCATTATCTAGGGAAAAGTAGCAACAACAAACATTTAATAAATAATACTGTGTCAGCCATCATCATCTTTATTTATTCATAGTTCACATCTTTCTCACCTTTCATCTTCTCCTGTGACATTTAGAATGTAAACTCTCTGGAGAAGGTCCTGTCTTTCACAGGAGTCTTTGAACTTTGTCACAGTATACACATTTAAAATTAATACAGCTGTACACAAATGGAACTAGGCACACCTATTTAACCATATTTTATTTTATTTTTATGGCTCTGTTGCTTTGATTTACAGCTGTATTAAATCCATGTGAAGCAATGGAAAGTCAAACTTGTGTAGTCCGTTTGGCTTCTATGTCACATATATGTTTGACAGCCTAGAAAGGGGAGGAAGGGATGTAAAATTAACAATCTAAAAAGTACCTAAATTCAGTATTAGATGACAACACATATGGCGTGCTCTACACAACTATAAAAATGATGCATTATATTATCCTGTTAAAAATGATGACTTGTGTGAAAAAATGTCATCTGCAATAACAGGATTAATTTGTAATTACCTGTCCTTTGTGATCTCATATTATTGATACAATTATGATATTAATTGATTTTTTATTTGTATCAACAATTACAGATATTGAAGTTGCATCCCATAAGGCTTATTCCAATCACACAAAAAAAAGATAGTATCTACCCTGAAATTCTTACTACATGCATTTACTATGAGATGCCACTGCTGGGTACAGCAAGCAGAAGGAAAGTTGCATAGGATTATGGTATAAGGACATCTACAAGTTAGTAAGCAACTGTCACAACTATTGCCTACAAGATTATGCTTTTGCAAGTTTGACTTATGGCTTTCTTTTTTCCTTCCTCCCAACTTTCTTTGATCTTTTTAGCATTTATTGTTTCCTACTTAGTCCTTTAATGCAGCTGACAAGGTTAGCGAATCCACTACAATCCATTGTGATCAAGTGCAGTTATTGCCTTTTGATAGCTCTAGATCACTCACTGAATCTACAAGAAAGTTAGGTAAAGTTGCTTGATTTCTATCACTTTTTGACTGATTCAATAAAGACTTTATAGCCCACCTCTGAAAGCACACTCATCAAGTCCAAAGACGGAAAAAAAATGCAGTTTACTTCTGCAGCTAAATCAGGTAAGCTATCAAGATAGGAAAGATAGGCTATATTCTCTTAAAAGTTAACTAAGTGTGAATATAATTTTCCTACACATTTTGAATAATACATGGTTCAATATTTTAAAAACACTTTGTCTCCTGTTTTTTCGATTGCTATTTGTTAGGATGATGTACTGTATCTGGCTGGAATAGAGTTGACTTTTCCCACAGCAGTCCATATCGTCCCATGCTTTGCACTTGCAGCTAGAACAGCACTGGTATTGCAACCGTGTTTTGTCTACCACTGAGCAATTACCAGCACAGACAGCTTCAAGACTCTCTCCACTCTACTCCTCCAGATCTAGTAGGCTGGTGATGAGCAAGAGATGGGGAAAGGACAACTGATCCCAACTGTTCAAAGAGATATTCCATATCTTATGGTAACATGCTCAGTAATAAAACCTGATATAAGAATGGGAGAAGTGTAGACTCTTACTGTGAAAACACTGATCTTCCTGAGCAACTGCTATATGCACTGAAGCCTTGCTTAAGCATCTGCACATCACTTTTTGATGTAAGAAACAATGTAATAATAATTTTTCTCCTGTTTTGTTGTTGTGGTTTTGTTTTGTTTATGGTTCATTAAAATACTCCTATTTCAAATCTGAAAGTTTTTTGTTTTGTATTGTTTAGTTTTCCATCATATTTTTCCCCCTGTACTGTTGAAGAGGGAGAGTGAGAAAGCAGCGCGTCAAAGGTAAGCTGCCTATTGGTTGTTTAAGCACTACAGATGATAAATTACATAAACAATGTATTGAATTTATATTCCTTGAAATGTAAAATAACAGATAGCATTGACAGTGTCAATAGTTTTGTGTCTCTACACAGGTTGACCTTTGAAATTTGAGAGATGAGAGTGCACACAGTAATACCATACTAAAACTTAATCTTAGTAATGAATATTACTGATAATACATTTCAGAGGACTTCCAAGGAAGTTGTGGCTTAACTCAATGGACAACACTGCTATTCCCACTTAACATGCAGAGTGAAGTCAGCATAGCTAAGTTTTAGATTGCCATAGGACTGATAGATATATAAATAAATAAATAAATCTTGGTGAAGTCATGGAGAAGGTTACATGATTTGAGGCGTGACTTGATAAGGTCATACAAAATCCAAATGAACATTTGTTTACTTGTAAGTTTGGTTTGGAGGAAACAACTTCTCAAATGGCAGATTGCACACTTGAACAAAGTTATCAGCTGTTTAGGTCTGTGCACAAGATGTTTGCTAGGAGCTCTAGATTGCAAGTTCTGAATAAGAGTCTACTGCATACAACTGTCTGCCCTGCCCCTGTAGCCTACTGTCACAGAGGACAAATGTCAACAGAATGAGTAGCATGTCTGTTCCTCAGTTTTCTGTTTACCATTTTTGTGTTGAGACTGGCATTCACTATTACAAGTGTCAAATTTTATGATAAAATGTTACTTTTGTACAATAGGCTGTGTGTGAATGAGGCAAAAAGCTCTCAATTATGAATTTCTTTTAGACTTATCCGAATTAACAATGTGATAACTACATTATTGTTGTAGACACATTTTAAATCTTTTCGAATCAAGTCTTTGCCTGTCACAAATACAACCGATTGCATATCTTTAATGCAGAAATATTTTGGTACCAAGCAATTGTACCAAATTCTGCCAGCTCCAGATTTTGTGATGGGGTGTTGGAGGTGGAAGGGACTAGGAACAGCAGGCAGTGAGCGACTCTATCTGAAAGAGCAAATACGTGGATAAGTCTTTAGAGATGATGTCTGTAGAGATGATGCAACCCTTAGGCTGTACTAGAGGCCAGCTAGGATCAAAAATCCAATTTATATGTTGAGTAATGCGAATGGAATGGACATGCCATGTATGTCTACTATTTGTTTTCTACCAAGTAATTTCGGCCATAGGTAACTTTTCTTTTTAAGACACAGACAAGAAAACCAAAGATGATAACAGATTTGCTGGTTTGCCACAAATTTTATTTATTTATATATTTATTTATTTATTAAATGGCTTGTTCTTTTTAATCTCACTTGTCCCAGCTGAGAACTCAGATTTATGAGGGCTGCTCTGAAAGGAATGCCTTCTATTTTATTACGTTGACTCACAGCGTCAGAGGTGGGTGCTTATAGTATGACTTCCCACCAGTACTGTTACATTTTTTTGCTGTGCAATGGATGGCAGCAGAGAGGCAGTCTGTCAAAATATCTGACATAGAAGTGTGGATCAAGAAGGTGGTGAAGAATTGAATTCCTTTATACATAAAACATGGCACCCATTGACATTAATTGATGCCTGCTGAATGTTTATGGAGATCAAACAGTGGATGTGAGCACGGTGAGGCAGGTAGCAGGTGGTGCATTTCAGCAGTGGCAACAGCATCCATGGCTCACTTTCATTGGTGCAGATTTTTACTAGAGCAGCATGCAGGCTGTTGATTATCACTGTTGAGAATGCACAGGTAATGATGGTGACTGTGTTGAAAAATATTGTTTTGTAGATGAGAATTTGCTCTGTCAAACAGAGTCATTGTGCTCTTTGTATCTGTTGTATTTTCAATTGAAGTAAATGTGAGGCATTGCTTTTGGAGCCACCTACATATAAACAAAGTTATAAAAATAAACTTATTTGAACTAGTTTTATATTTCCCAGTAGGTGACTAACTTAATAGCATACAGAATGCAATAAATGTGAGTCAGTTGACCTAAAAACATTTGAACTTACAGACAATAGACATATTTTTTGACATGTTATACTTTTTTTCTGTATATGAAAAATAAAGAAAATGGAAAATATATCTTTCAGTATACAAAAAAGAATTTCCAATCTATTAGAATCCTATGGATATTTATTTTTAATCATTTTATATAATTCCATTTACTGTTCAAGTTTTGACATTTAATTTATTGTGATTTAGTCAATTTTTTTTTTTTTTTTTTTTTGTATAAAGTAATCAAGGGCAATTAATTATCAAAGAATGAAGAATGCTGTTGTATCCAACTGCTTTAAATAAAATTATGTACAAATATGTATTAAACTGACATTTTAGAAAAACCTTGGCAGTATTAAAGACAATACCAAACTGTAGTTAGTGCAAGTCACATTTTACCTAGTTCCGAAAAGAAGAAAAAAAATTATTTTATCTCTATCTATCTCATATGGGCCATACATTCCTGGGCTGGCTTGAAAACCCTCTATTATTTTGTATGATAATTATTTCCTTTCAAAATAATCAAGATTTAGATCATATTTGCAAAGCATGGTTTAATGACACTACAGTTCCCCTCTCCTATGACCTAACAAACTAGTTAAGAGTAGTGGGAAGATTCTCACTGACTTTAGCACACTATACTTGTTCCATTGATTGGACTGGAATGTTTGATCATTTAACAATGCATGCTTTGGACTGCATATCCAACATGCAGCAAGGAAGAAAGCTTTCTTTCTCCCAAGAAATGAATAATAATACTTCAAATATTGTCACTTCTTCTTTTGTTGTGTCTGTCAAAAAAAAAAAAAAAAAAAAAAAAAAAATAGACCTTTGCAAAAAAAAAAGAAAAAAAAGAATATACAAATGATTTTCTGTGATACAATGTCATTCATTCTAGATAAATTATTCACCATCAGACATACTGTTGTGCCCTTTGAAATACACATCTATTATGAAAAAAAACACTTTATAAAAATAAAAAACAATAATTATTAATTAATATTCATGGTTCAATATTCATCATAGAGATTCTGTGACTCTAATGAAAACTAAGTATGTCCTAAATCTGAAGGTTGGATTAAGTGAACTCCGGGATGCTCACCTAGACACTCTTAGGTGATTCAATAATTATTACTCCTGTAATGCAAATTTCATTTTTACTTTTCAGTTGTACTCTTTGTCAACATTTTCCAAAAGCTCCAATAAAGTATAATATCAGAACAGGTTTTATTGTTTGTTTGTTTGCTTACTTGCTTGTTTTAAGCCATTGTCTATTATCTCTGGTAATTAGCAATCAAGCTTGAAATTGAAGAAATTTATAGAGAAATATTTATGACGTAAATAATGGAAACGAATGGAAACAGGTTCATCCTCAGCATCACAGGAAAAGCCCCTCCTGACCTACTTCACCTTCCCAGTTGCCCTTACATGATAGATTTGAGGCTTTGGAACATGAAGGATGAGTAAATCAGAAAGAAATGGAAAGAGCACCTAGGACATTGCCTAGGACAAGAGAATTGACTACACACCTCGAGATTACTTCCATCAAGAAGGAAAGAAGGGTAATTGTTGACATCCTTCTGAGGGGAATGGAGAGCCCCATATGTTGGCCTGACTGACCCGAAGGGAAGTGTGCTATCTCCCTGGTGCCCAGGTCAGGGATACTGCCAGAAAAATTCCTTGTCTGGTTTGTCCCTCTGATAATTATTGCTTGCTAATAGTTCAGGCTGGCAGTGATGAGGCTGCTGAGAGAAGCCTGAGGGCTATCAAAAGGGACTTCAGGGCATTGGTCCAGAGAGGAAGAAGACCAGCATGACTGAACAGGAAACTCTTTCTGAGACTTCAGGAGAAGAAGAGAGACTACCTCCTGTGGAAAAAGGGACATAAAATTTGGGGAGAGTACAAGGATGTTGCTAGCATATATAGGGAGAAAATCGGGAAGGTAAAAAACTAGCATGAGCTTTCCCTGGCTCCATCCTTTACTGGATGTGTTGGGGAACATGTCCATTGAGGTTAAGGAAAAGACTGAGGTTCTCAGTGCCTTCTTTACATCTGTATTTAATACTTAGGACAGTTACCCTTGGGATACTCAGCCTCCTGACCTGGAAGTATGGAGTGGGGAATGAAAAAAACCTCTATCATTCAGGTGGAAACAGTTAGAGACCTAGTACTTCACTGGACTATCAGAAGTCCACGGGGACAGATAGAATCCACCAGAGGGTGCTGAAGGATCCGGTGGACATAATTGCCAAGCTGCTTTCCACTGCCTATCAGCATTCTTGGTGAACCAGAGAGATCCTAGATGACTGAAGACTTGCTAATGTGACAATCAACTATAGGAAGGGTAATAAGGAGGTGCCCAGGTGGCCAAGAAGGCCAATGGCATCCTGACTTGTATCAGAAATAATGTTGCCAGCAGGAGTGCAGGGAGTGGATTGGCCTCCCGTACTCAGCTCAGGAGAGACCACACCTCAAATACTGTATTCAGCCTTGGGCCCCTCACTGCAAGAAGACACTAAAGCCTTGGAGACTTTCCAGAAAAGGACAACAAAGCTGGTGAGGAGTCTGGAGCACAAATCCTATGAGGAGCAGCTAAAGAAACTGGGTTTAGTCTGGCCGGAAGGCAAGGCACTTATCACTCTCTACAACTATGTGAAAGGAAGTGGTCACGAGATGACAGTCAGTCTCTTCTTCCAGGTAAGTAATGATAGGAATAGAGAGAATGGCCTTAAGTTGTACGTGGGGAGGTTAAGATCAGATATTAGAAAGAATTTCTTCTCAGGAAGAGTGGTCGTGATGGAACAGGTTGCCCAGGGAAGTGTTGGAGTCACTGTCCTTGGAGCTGTTTAAGGAAAGGATACATATAGTATTTAGGGACATGGTTTAGTAGGCAGTATTCATTGTAGATGGGTGATCGGACTAGACTATCTTAGAAATCTTTTCCAACCTTAATGATTCTATGATTCTATGATTCCACTGATTTGAAATGACCTTTTTAGGTGAATAGATATGGAGAATTGAAATCTCTGTAGTATCCTTGGCATTCTGTATGAAAGAACAGTGCATGTCACTGAAACACCAAGAAAAAAATATAACTTAGAAACTTATTAACTTATTAAAAAATATCACTTAGAAGCTTTCAAAACTTTTTTGGCTACTGTACATGTTCTTCACTGATGAAATAATGTCATTTGCTCCAATACTTTCCTATTACATAGAGTGTACAGGACATTGTTATTGATTAGTATGTGCAGATATTAAGTCAAACAAAAGACAGTTTCCATTCTCTGTTCACGGAATCACAGAACTGTTTGAGTCAGAAGGGACCCTTAAAGGCTGCTTAGTCAAACTCTCCGGCAATGAACAGAGACCCTAGATCAGGTTACTCAGTGTCTCACCCAGCCTGATACTGAGTGCCTCCAGAGATGAGGCATCCACGACCTCTCTGAGCAGCCTGTTCCAGTGCTTTACTACCCTTGTCCCTGTTCTTTGGCAGCTGTATAAGAAAATAAAATATTTACTTTTCTGTTAGTCAAATTAGAGAATGGTCACGGCATATTTCAGATTCTCAGATCAGAAATATCAACCTAAATTTGATAGGTACATGGAAACAGCTTTGTGAAATCAAGTGGCTTATTTTAAGTTCATACTTCCATAATAAATACTAACTTTGTGAGCTATTGCATTTATTTGATTATCAAACGTTCTTTCCTTCTCTACTTAGATCATAAACCAGCTCCTCAGGGCAAAAGCTTGCTTCTTAGCCATATCTGTTCAGCACAAGATGGCTTGGCCTACCATTCCAACTAATAAATAGAACATCGTGAAAGGTGAAGGAAAACATTAGTTGGGACAAAATTGGATGTAATTGCGTTACACTATCACAAGGAACTCTCAAATCAAAAATAAGGTCAACATGCTAGGTATTGTACAAGAACAAATTCTGTTATTGAATTGGACAAGTAAGATAAACAGATAAACACACATTCTGAATGTATCTTACATGTCAGTATGGACGTGTTCCTGTAATTACTGTTAAGTGCCTTATGAAGACAGTATCTGATATTTTAGTAATATTAAGATGAAAACTTCAAAACTTTTACTTTGTATTTTTAAAATTTTTTTTGTGTGACATAATCTTCCAGAATTAAAAGCAGTTACGCTTGTTAAAGATACATAAAAGTGTGGATATGAACTCAAAATCACACATGAGGTTGTTTTAATTTTGAATGTATCATAATGTAGCTATTCTGAATGGATTCTTATGGTGTTGTGTCTCTGTCACTTTGGTTACTCAAGGTTCAAAGTTAAGTAATGACTGTGGAGAAACAACCAGACAAAAATCCAGTTAATGTTGGTTGGTAGAAAAAAGAAATTGTTTAGAAGGTATGCTAAGAATTCAGCCCTGGATTGGTAGAAAAGAGAAATTGTTTAGAAGGTAGGCTAAGAATTCAGCCCTGGGAAGAAGGTATGTGTTTGACTGATAAGTTAAGTTTGTATTTTTGTATTTTTTGGACACACACATGCGCACACACATACAAAAGGCTGTAAGAAGGAAAATACTTTTTTTTCAGTTTTATGTATCTTTTCTTCTGAATACCAACTTTGCAGATGAAGTCTATTGACATTAATTCTGAAATTAGACTATGACAATGAATGCATCTTACAGCTAGGGAGTTTCAGTTTCTAAAATGTGCTATCCTAATTGTATAATAATACATTCTTTCTTAAGAACATTAATTCTTTTTTTTTCCTTTTTTTTTTCCTTTATTTTTTTTTAATGGATGCATTTGAGTTGGGTGCAAGAGCAACCTGATTTTGGAACTTTAAGAAAGATTTAAAAATCTTTTTCTAATTTTACAAATCTTCAAAATGTACTATGAATTCCCGTAAGCTTTGGAATGTATCCAAATATTTTTCTCCTCAAGCCCTACCCCGGCACATTAACCATGTGCAATTTTTGGAAAAATCTCTCTGCAAATTACTGACTGGGAAAATGTTATTAGTTGGACATACTCTATTCTAATTTAGCAGATTTCAAGTCATGTAATCAGTGCTAGCTATTAAAAAAACTTGGCAATTAGTTTCTGAAACTTCTCTTCCCTGATGTTTCCATGAAGATATGCTAATAGAAATACATGCTAGAAACAGAAATGAGAAGACACCATGAGGAAAAATTACAACTGAAAGCATTGTTAAGGTATCTAAAAGCCTCTAAAAATATCACATTTCTGTAGTTTTTTCACTGTATTGTATTTGTTACAGCAAAAGCATCAGTCAGACATGATCTTATTCCAGCAGGGCACTTGGCAAGCTCTGGACAAGGATCATGTATGTGGAAACTGTAGCAGCAGGAATTTCTTATAAAGTACTCCTTCACAGAATGTCTTCCTCCAATTAAAAAGAGGAAGATGAGTTTCTTTTGTTATATGTGTACACAATGACAAGATTAAGACACAGTGGGTCAAATGTTAGCCTGACCAGTTTATTACAAATTGCTTAGGGAGATGGGGACAGGTGATAGAAAAGAGATTGGAAATAAAAGCAAGGAGTCTGTATAGAAAGCAAGAGACAAAGTCACCACCGTTATTCCAGGACTGCTTATAGGATTTTCGTTGATCTCAGGAACTCACCACAGGGGATGGGAGAAAGCCAGGAAGCTTCACAGCAAGCAGGCCCCCGGGGGGTTCTTTCCTAAGAGGTTTTTTTTTTTTTTCTTTCTTTCTCTCGGGGGTTTCTTCCATCAAAGGTTTCTTCTCTTTGGGAGTTCTTCTCCTCCAAAGTACTTAGTTTTGTGGGAACCTTTTATCCCCCACTTCTCAGGTGTTTTTTTTCTTCTCCTTTTCACTCTGCTAGTGTGACACACCTGGCCCAATGGGGAAGCCAACAAAGAGTGGTGCCTTTGTTGCCATGTACAAGCTCCTTCAAGCCATCCCCCAAAGAAGACTGCTTGTCCTGCATCTGCTTATTTTTACAGTCATGAGTAGACGTATTGTGACATAGTGACACCCACCACTCGCCCCCCTAGATAATTCACATTTGTCAGTTAGAGTCTTATCACAAAAAAAAAGGACTCAGAAAGTGAGCTTTCAATCAAGTTGAGCTGAGTTCAGAAAACACAGAATCACAGAATTGCAGGGATTGGAAGGGACTTCTAGAGATCATCGAGTCCAACCTCCATGCAAAACAGGCCCCCTACTGCAGGATGTACAGGTAGGCATTCAGACAGGTCTTGAATATCAGCAGAGTAGGACACTCCACAACCTCCCTGGGCAGGCTGTTCCAGTGCTCCGTCTCTTCACTGCGAAGAAGTTTCTTCACATATTGATGTGGAACTTCCTATGCTCCAGTTTATGGCTGTTTCCTGTTGGCTTGTCCCCACAGATCACTGCAAAGAGGTTGGCCATGTCTCTTTGACTCCCACTCTTAAGATACTTAAAAACATTAATAAGATCCCTGTGGACATTGTAGACAACTAGAATCCACTGCACAGAGTAGAAGCCAAAAAGACCCATTTGCTTAAATTCCAAATGCTGATTTGACATAAGATTAGATTTAATGTGAAAAATTTGTCTGAAATTTTAGAGAGCAAACTAGAAAAGACAGGAAAGTGAACTTTACTGTCTGTAGAACAAAAAATCCAGTCACATAAAACAACAGGGCAAGTCTTTTCTCTTATACTGTTTAAGTCAAACATTAAAGCCAATGAGAAAATTATACAGCTATTTCTATTGCATATATTGAAAAGCTTTCAGTGTTTGCAGATGTTTGACTTTTCCCTAAACTTTTCCCTATTTAGTTCTAATACTGTATTTAGAAATATAAATATCATACTTTTTTGTTTGTTTGTTTGTTTTGTTTGTTTGTTTGTTTGTTTTGACACAAAATTAATTTCTCCTTTTAATACTTAGGGCATTCATTAAATAACCTGTTGCCACTGAAATCATAGAGCCATAGAATCATAGAATAGCTTGGGTTGGAACAGACCTTAAAGACCAACAAGTTTCAACACCCCTGCCTTGGGTAGGGACATCTTCCATTAGATCAGCCTGCCCAGGACCCCATCCAACCTAGCCTTGAACACCTACAGAAATGGGGCATCTATCACTTCCGTGGGCATCCTCTTCCACCCTCTGAGTGAAGAATTTCCCCTCGTATCTAATCTAAATTTCGACTCTCTTAGTTTCAAACTTTTCTCCCTTGTCCTTTCACTAACTGCTCATGTAAAAAATCAATCTCCTTACTGTTTGTAAGCTCTCTCTAAGTACCGAAAGGCCACAATAAGATTTCTCTGGAGCCTTCTCCAAGCTGAATAAACTCAGCTCCTTCAGCCTTTCTTCACAGGAGAGATGTTGCAGACCTTTGATCATCTCCGTGTCCCTTCCTCTGGACCTTTTCCAACAGCTCTACATCTTTCTTCTCTGGGACACCATACCTGGACACAAGTGGGACCTCATGAGAATCATAGAATCATACAATCATAGAACTGCTCACATTGGTGAAGACCTTGAAGATCATCAAGTCCAATCACAATCTGACCATACCTACTGTAACTCTAACAACCCACTGCTAAATCATGTCCCCGAGCACCACATCCAGACAGTTTTTAAACACTTCCAGGAATGGTGGCTCAACCACCTCCCTGGGGAGCCTCTTTCAGAGCTTAACAGCCCTTTCTGTAAAGAAGCGTTTCCTGATATCCAACCTAAACTTCCTCTGGCACAACTTAAGGCTATTTCCCCTCATCCTGTCATCTGTCACCAGTGAGAAGGGATGAATCCCGCACTCGCAGCAATCACATTTCAGGTATTTGAAGAGAGCAATAAGGTCTCTCCTCAGCCTCCTGTTCCCCAGACTAGACAGCCTCAGTTCCTTCAGTCTCTCCTTGTAAGGCGTATTCTCCAAGCCCTTCATAAGCCTTGTTGCCCTTCTTTGGACCTGCTGCAGCACGTCAATATCTTTTCTATATTGAGGTGCCCAAAACTGAACACAATAACATAGAGTAGAAGAGAACAATCACCTCCCTCTCCCTGCTGGCCACCCCTCTTTCGATGCAGCCCAGTGTATTGTAGGCCTTCCAGGTTGCAAGGACATGCTGTAGTCTCTTGCTAAGATTTCATTCATCAGAACTTCCAAGACTTTCTCTGCAGGGTTGCTCTCAATGAATTCTTCTCAGTCTGCATACGTATCTGGGATTGCAGTGACCCAAGCACAATACCTTGCTCTTGGATGTGTTGAATTTCATTAGATTCCCACAGGCCCTCTTACCAAGCCTGTCAAGGTCTGTTCAATATCATCCCTTCCTTCTGTTATAACTACTGCGCCATTCAGTTTGGTGTAATCTGCAAAACTGCTGAGGGGTCAGTGTCTTACCCCACTGTAAGATATTGTTCTTTTACATCATTGTCTCAAAGCTTGCTGGCGACACAGATGAACAAGTCCAAGCAAGTCCTGGCAAAGGTTGAGAAATCCTTTGTCTGAGGGATATAGATGGACAAGGCCGGGGCAACGAGAGAGAGATGAGCTGCAGCTTAATGGCTGTGAAGCAGTCTTTTGTGTGGGCTTATCTCAAGGAAGATGGCCACCTCAGGAGGTGCTGCACATGACTCTTACCCGAGCACCCAAGAATGCCATGCTGGCAGAAGAAGGATAAAAAGAGGACCTGATAACCATGAGGTTGAGGCTTTCTGACAACAGATTCCTCATGAAGAAGAAGAGGTTTCTGACATGAAAAACCTCACGACCTGCCTCTCTTCCTCCTGGACTTGCTCTATGTTCTCTCCCTCCTGGACTTGCTCTGCGCTCTACCACAATGCTGAAGAAGAACAAAGGTGTCTGCCATCAGATTCCTCACTACGGAATTCCTGCATGCTGATGGACTCTCCTGGGCCTGCTACCTGAGTCCTGCTGCTTCCTCCCAGATTGGCTCCGCAACTTCTTCCTGCTACCTACTTGCTGCCCAAGGCCAGCCACGCTGCTGCTGCTCTCTCTCTGCTGCTTTTGCCTCGGACCTTCAAAACAGTGTGCAATGGGACCGCTGCTGGATCCTGGTGGTGACTATCCCCGCTTTACACGATTTTTGCTTCTTTCCTATCTGTTCTATTGCCCTCCTTCCCTTCCCCGTCTCCCTGATTAGGATTTATAATAAACAGGTCAGACCAACATTTGAGCCATTGTTTCTTAACCTCATGCCGGGTATACAGATATTAAAAGAACCTCATCTCCCTGTCTCGTCATCCTATAAATTGGAGTGAGACACCCACTTGCTGAGGGATGTCATTGATAAAGATGGTAAAGAGCACTGGTCCCAAGAGGGTCCCTGGGGGACACCTCTTGTCACTGACTTCTACCTGGACATGGAGTTGCTGACCTCAACACTAGGGCTGTGACCATCCAGTATATTCTTATCTACTGAGCAGTTTACTCTCCTAATTCATATTTCTCCAATTTAGAGATAAGAATGTGGTCCGGGTAGACAATATCAATTGATGTTTCTTTATCTACTGAAGCCATCACTCCATCATAGAAGGCCATCAGATTTGTCTGGCGTGACCTGCCATTGGTATAACCATGATGGTTGTCTTGGGTGACCTACTTGTCTCACATGTGCCTTAACATCTTTTCCAGGAGGACCTGCTCCATGATATTCCCTAGTATGGTGTTGAGGCTCACCAGCCTGTAGTTTCCTGTGTCTTCCTTCCAACCTTTCTTGAAAATGAGAGTGCTGTTTCCCTTTTTTTCAACTCACTGTGGACTTTACATGATAGCCATGACTTTTCAAATACAATGGAGGGTGGGTTGGCAACCGTATCATCCATTTCCTTCAGGACTCTACGATGCATGTTTTCTAGCCTAATAGATACATTCAGTTTTATGAGGCAATCTTTGACTTGGTCTTCTCAGTGGGAAGGATTTTCTCTTTCAACTCTCACCTAGAGATTCAGGAATGTGAGACATGGGAAGCCTGACTGCTGATGAAGACTGAAGCAAAGAACTCATGGAGTAGCTCGGCCTTCTCCATGTATGTTGCAGCCAGTTCTCCTTTCCCATTTGTCAGAGGAGGTATGCTCATAGAAACTTCTGATTGATTCACTGTTAACATATTTTTCAGACATATTAAAAAATCTCTACAGGTCCTTTCAATGTCCGTTTATTCATCTGTTACACACAAATTTGTACGGCTCCTTTATGACCCTACTGATAACACCTGCCACTAAAGTGGCAATAAAATAAAGTGTTTGGTTGATTGTAATTAGAAAAATGCATAAAAGAATGTGTCTTTAATAATTTCTGGCATAGAAATTTAGTATATAAGGCTAAATCTAACATGAGTTAAACCTTACAGCTCTTTTGCGGATGATAGAATCAATTCTTTCTTTTTCTTCTATGGGATTTGAACATTTACCCATACAATGTAGGAGACATATCACAGTGAAAATTCATAATTTGCTTTGGGACATTAAGAAGGAAGAAGCCATAGAAGTGACAAATAATATTCTCTATCATCTCCTTTTTGATCAACACTAGCCCTTTGGTTTGGAATAGACTAGTGGAGCATATTCAGGTTACATAGATTGCTCTAAAAGCAATATCTCCTATTTATTTTCATGGAAACAAAGAACACAATAACACTGTCTGATAGAGCAATTCTTCTCTGCAAAACAGAATTTTGCAACACATTCACTACCATTAGCTATGGATTTTCAACAGCCTGCATGCTGCCCTTATAAGAATCTGCACCAGTGGAAGTGACCCCCTGTTGCCATTGCCACTGTTAAAACACAACACCTGCCACCTCACTGTAGTCACATCTACTGTTTGGTCTCCATAAATGTTTAGCAAGCATCACTCAGTAGGTGTCTTTTTTTCTTTATGAAGGAGTTCAAGGACACACCTCTGCTTCATATGTACCTCCATGCGAGACACCATTCTGTCAGATTGCCCCTCTTCCTGTTATCTGTTACACAGCAAAAAATATAACAGAATATTGTCAGGAAGGTTCAACCTCTACCACTACACCACCAATATCTGCCTCTGACTCTGTGGGCCCACACGATAAAATAGGAGGCATTACTTTGGGAGCAGCACTTGCAATTTACACATTGTGAATTTAATTTAACAAGGCAGGAAGGAAAAAGTAGAAAAAGATTCTAGGATCTCCATGATTTATTCAGATTTACTTTACAGAAACAGAGCAGAGGTTAAGATGAATATTGGAACACAGCAGCAGAGTTACTGTTAAAGCCATTTGATGTTAGATTGTGGAGAAGGGGGAAGGAAGTAATGTGTTGCTAGTAGGACATATTCAGCAACTTTGTGACCTTTTTATTAACACAATGCAAAGGCCGTTTACAAAGAACATGAATTTAATGCTATGACTGTTTTCAGTGTTGATTAAATTGTGGAGGTTTGTGATGGACAAGCAAAGGACAAATGCCTCATATTCTCAAAGTAGCACAGATGATAGGAATGAAAGTGGCCAATTCATTAATTTCTTTTGGAGGGGGAGTGCAAAGTTCCTGTTTTTCTCAATGATATTGTTGTTCAGATAATAGTTCCATGCAGAGTTGTTCATCTGGTTAGCACGGTATGGAAACATATATCAGAACAAGGCAGACACACTGTCATCCGCAGTGATTTCAGCATTGAAAATCAGATTTGATAGAGTTTCTATTGCTCTGCAGTCTGCTTTTACATTTCAATATAGTTACAATTGTAAACAGCAGTAGTTTCAGAGGAGTGTCTCTAAATGTAAAAAGTTTTCCTCCTGCAATAACATTTGAGCAGTATCTCAGTAACCTGTTAAGTCTGGGTGACTTTATATCAGTCAGACAGGAAGAGAATTAATGTGAATCAGTGGTCAAGTTCACATATCCAGCCTAGACAGCAGCTACTTGCTGTATTCCATGAATACTCACACCTGTCACAAGCTGTCTGCATCCAGTTTATAAATGAAATTGGTGTGCAGACTGGCTCACTCCTTATTTAACACTAGCTTCAGCAGTAATTAAAAATTAGGAGAGATCTTCAGGAAAATCAATTAATTATGTATGCAAAATGCATCAGCTAAATTTGGGCGCACAATTAGATGACTAATCGTAGTTTGAAAAGGTTAAGAATTGCAGTTGCACACTTATAAGGATGCTGGTGACCTAGCCTGTCCTGTCCTAGATTTCCTACCTAGATGCTTCATAATTTGTTTGCTACTGAGATCTATTAGTCAAATATTTAACATATCCATAACACAAGACAATACACGATTAACTGTTTATGCTGTCAATACACACACAAGTGTCCATATCAAGAGTCCAGAAACATCAATATAAGAATATGCTTATTAACTATTGGGAATATTCTTGTCCTCATTTTGGGGAATTTTTCTTGTCACTCCTGAAAACTGCCTTCACAGCAAATCATTGCTATAAAAATAAAACTCCATTTGAACCGGCATGCAGGATAGTATTTATCAGCCCAGATTTCCATTCAAAGCTGTAGGGGTAATTATATGCTCTGTCTGTTCTGAAATTATCATCACACTTAAATATTGATGTCATTTGAAGGCAAATATCAACACATTTTGAAATAAATTTTTACTTCTAACACTGTATATCCTACTGCATTTCCCAATGTATATTACTCAATATACTGATCTCAAGTCATTTGACAACTTTAACAGGCTACTGACTATCTCACTGATTCACCCTAAATTAATTCCAGTTTGTTTTATTTTCAGAGATCATTTAATATTTTGGTGGAAATTCTTAGTACAGTTAAATTTGGTTCAGAATGAGATTTCAGCTTTACAGTATAATCTGTTCTTAATTATTTTATTTTTTAAACATACAATATCCAGAACATGCAGTCATGATGGAAGTGGTGTACTTCTCACTGTTTTTGTTCACACATGAAGTGCGTAACAGCTGTCATCAGCTGTTAAAGGGTTTTCATTCAGCAGCTTAAGAATGTAGAACAGGGGTTCCTAAGGTCACAGAGCATGTGAATGATGAGAGGAGGATTGGCACTCACTTCTTCCAATGAGTACTTAAGTTTCCACTGCTTCTATGGAAGCTATAGCTCTCTAGTATATTCAATTACAACAAACAAACAAACAAACAAACAAACAAAACAAACCAAGAAACATCAAACAAAAAAATGTAACATACAAGCAAGCAGACTTGCTTCCTGCTTTTTTTACTTTCTAGTACTTTCTATTTCACTAATTCTGGAAGCACGTTGCGTAACACTACATGAATGAAATACAACTGAATACACAACAGTCTGTGTAGCTAGTATTATAATTCACATTATATACCAAAATATGACAAAAAAAAAAAAATGCTGAAAAGTTTGGGTGGGAAAATAGAAAAATTTAGATCCACTTTGTAGACATTTATATCTGTAGAAAATATTTCCTGTGAGAAATATCACATCGGTGTGGTAAGGATTGCTGTTTCATTGGCCTTTCCCTACCTTCTAAAGAAAAGGAAGAAATATTTAGAACACAGGACAAATTCTCTTTCTGTAAACTGCAATGAGTAACAGTTTACTCTGAAAGGAATCTTTAGTAATCATATTCTCTTGAATATAACAATTTGCAAATAAAACATTGATCAAGACAAGTCTGTTGGAACCTTTCTCTTTCTTAGGTGAAATAATATTTCTATAATACCAGAATTAACAAGATCATAAAATTCCTTGGAGATGCCACTCCAACTAATGTCCTATCAGATATGTAACAAGATAAACTGTATCTTCTCCACTGAGAGAATTTCACAACACTCTTACATGCGTAGGGTAATAGAAAGTAGACATAAATTGAATGTGAATATGAACCTGATACTAAGTTATTGTAGACAAGGTATCCTCAATCTAGATTAAAAAAAAAAAAAAAAGAAAAAAAAGAACAACAAAAAAGTACCTTATAATATGCTTATTCATGCTTATTCAGACTGGATTACCCCACCTCCCCTTGATTAATATTCCTGTCTCATACAAGTAAATATATCAAATAATAGTAAATTTAACTACACTCATAGTTGGTTCAGAAACTGAGCACGGTACCTAGAATGACAGTGCTGACATAAAGTCACAGCTATTTCTGTACCATATGCAAGTCTCACTTTTATTGTGATTACTTGCAAATATGACTGAAGACCCAAATCTGTCTCATGTACATGATGTGTATGCTGCTCTCCAAATAATTCCATGAAAACCAGTTCTGTAAAGTAAGGCAGAAACAGATTATTCATGCTTTCTGTGAAGCCTTTCCATACACAGGAAATGTATTTTCATATGTTTTTCATAAACTGGAAAATATTTTAAATGATTTGTGATTTTTATTCATAGAATCCTAGAATCCTAAAACTGTAGAATTCACTCTATTATAATCACTTTGCTTTTACTAGTAACCAAAGTAACAGTAGTCTGAAGTACATCTGCAAGAAGTATGCCACAGTATTTCCTTTGTTTTTATGTGACCAGAAATTTCCATTCCACGCACTCTCATTAATTCTACTTAACCAGTGGTTTAAGCCTGCAGAATGTGAGTTTCACCTGTGCATGACAAGTGAGCTTGTCCAGCACTCTTCTATGTTTTAATGGACTTACGTGCACTTCATATACATGACTACTGAAAAAGCAACTCAGCTTATACTTCTGATATGGTTATAGAACAAAATAGTGTCAGATTGTAGAGATGTTATCGTAATGTATATCTTAAAATGGCTTTTCACAACCCATGTTTTTTCTTAGTTGGTTCTAAGCGAGAATATTTCCAACAATTTTTCCTGGAATACATGAATAACTTATACTGTGTCTTAATGCTGTAAATTGAATCTTTGTACACGCATTATTATAGAATGACAGTACGAATACTGTCTATCACTATGTTATTCTTTGTCCATTAAGTTGTTGTTAGAGCATGCAATAGAATAAAAAATAAAAAAAATGCCCACTAACCTTTGTACTTCCCAACTGAAATATTTGTCATATAGCTAGCTTTTTAATGTATGTTGACATATATATTCTTTCCAGTACTTGAAATCTTACAAATTTTGGTGTCTAGAATGTATACAACATATAAAAAGCAACCAACCAAACAACAAACTGATAAGACTAAGCCAACAGGATACCCACCATGTTGTTACATTTATCATTTAAGTAACATGTCCATTTTTTCAATGGCAAGCATATCTGTACTGTATATCCACTCAGTTATTGACAGAATTTCTGTGCTTTGCTAGTTTCTCACAGTGACACTTTTTTGATACTGTGATCACAGCTGAGAGTGAAGGTTACTGCATTACCAGGTTACATTCCTGGTCAGAAATTTCAGGTATAGCAAAGTAAAAGATGCGTCAATTTGAGTTTGGGTATTTGAGGAAGTGTTCCTTCCTTCCTTCCTTCCTTCCTTCCTTCCTTCCTTCCTTCCTTCCTTCCTTCCTTCCTTCCTTCCTTCCTTCCTTCCTTCCTTCCTTCCTTCCTTCCTTCCTTCCTTCCTTCCTTCCTTCCTTCCTTCCTTCCTTCCTTCCTTCCTTCCTTCCTTCCTTCCTTCCTTCCTTCCTTCCTTCCTTCCTTCCTTCCTTCCTTCCTTCCTTCCTTCCTTCCTTCCTTCCTTCCTTCCTTCCTTCTTTCCTTCCTTCCTTCCTTCCTTCTTTCCTTCTTTCCTTCTTTCCTTCCTTCCTTCCTTCTTTCCTTCTTTCCTTCCTTGTTTCCTTCCTTCCTTCTTTCCTTGTTTCCTTCCTTGTTTCCTTCCTTGTTTCCTTGTTTCCTTCCTTGTTTCCTTCCTTGTTTCCTTCCTTGTTTCCTTGTTTCCTTCCTTCCTTGTTTCCTTGTTTCCTTCCTTCCTTGTTTCCTTGTTACCTTCCTTGTTTCCTTGTTTCCTTGTTACCTTCCTTGTTTCCTTGTTTCCTTCCTTTCTTGTTTCCTTCCTTGTTTCCTTCCTTGTCTCCTTCCTTGTTTCCTTGTTTCCTTGTTTCCTTGTTTCCTTCCTTCCTTGTTTCCTTCCTTCCTTGTTTCCTTCCTTCCTTGTTTCCTTGTTTCCTTCCTTGTTTCCTTCCTTCCTTGTTTCCTTGTTTCCTTCCTTGTTTCCTTCCTTCCTTGTTTCCTTGTTTCCTTCTTTGTTTCCTTCCTTCCTTGTTTCCTTCCTTCCTTGTTTCCTTGTTTCCTTCCTTCCTGTCTTCGTTCTTTCATTCACTTAAGTGTCTATTTATTAATAGTAGTATTTGTTTTAGTCTAGGTGACAGACTTTCTAGATGAAGCTGTTCTCCTCCTTTCAAAGAATATAAGATTTTGCAATACAAGTAGATTTAGTTTTCTGACATTATGTCTGTATGCTCAACAGTCGTCTTAGAGTGTTTAGCTCTGAAAGGATGATGCTACACATAAAATTTAATTACTATTTGCAGCACTGAGAAGGAAGATCTGCCTTTCTCTTTCATCTTACCCAGAATTCTGAAATGAATCTTTCAAATCTAGCTGAAAACAAACAAACAAACAAACAAACTGAGTTTTTTTTATGTCCATTGTCATTTCTCTTCCCTTATCAACATCAGTTTCAATGTAGAGACTTCAGTTACAGACGGAGAAATTTTCCAGATATAAAATCAAAAGTATCCTCTGATATGTATTTTTATTCTTTTGAGGTTTACAGCAATTTGTCTTTAGAACATGCCCTATTGTTAGCAAATCTAAGATCACCAGCTTTCTCATCTGAAAAGACAAAGTGAAACCTTATATAACTTGTTTTACTTTATTTCATAGCCCTGAGATGACAATAGACATCCGAAAAAGAATATTATTTTGACCAAAGTGCTGTTTAAATTCAGATATTTCCTAAAGTGATTTTCTAGACCCTCAAGTTTGAATTTGTTGTGATGATGGATGTGCTGAGATTTGCAAAAATACTTTGTTTTTCTTTGTAGCAGTGTTTCTAATTCATAATCTCTTAACAGAAAATTCAGAAACAATCTAATCTTGCCCAGAAAGGATTTTCTGAAGTGTTTCTGCAGTTGGCCTATACCATGATAAATCAAACTGTGAAACTCTGACAAGTCAATCTCATTCAAAGTTCTCCAACTGATTTAATATCTTACTATATTTGAAACTCATTATATGGAGTGTAAAATCTAATTTGCATTAAAATTGATTTTGCTTCATAAAGTATGCTAAACATTGATTATAAAAGTTTCATTACTGAATTTCTTTATAAAGAACATAAAAGTACACGAAACCTAGCTATTTAAGCAGACACATTGGATAGTAGCATACGTATGCAAAAAGAAGTCAGTACAGTTTTTACCATACGTTATTCCTTCATTGGTTTGAAGTATAGGCTATTCCTTAATAATGTGAACCAAATAGCATAAATATTATTCATAGCCCTTTTTTTTCCTTCCTACTCTTGTTTTAGGCTGAGAAATTGTAGTTTAAAAACATGCCCATACCAGTCAGCATTTTGTACCTGCCTTCTGTCCCCTGTCTCCTTTCAACACAGAAGTGTTTAACTAAACTTTCTTTTTGCAGACACAAAGTTTGAATTATTTATTTTCCACTGGGAAGTGAGAGGGTGAAATATTTTCCCCTGGGATCTGTAGTACAGTTACATGAAATATCATTAAATTCCTACCACAATATCTCCTTTCATTTCCATTATATATTACAGCCCAACAAATAGCTCTAAATGGCAAGTCTCAGTTAATTCCACAGCAGGAGTTTCCATGCCGGCTTAACTGGGAGGAAACAAAGCCCAAAGAGTGGCTGTTAAAGCTATAAGGATCCATTGCTCTTCATTCAAGATGTATTTATGAGAAAGTCTTTTTATTGAGTTTTCTTTTTGCTTCCCCCTGTTACTCCCCAGAACAAACAAAAATGCAAGAGTCACACAGAATATAGGGAAAGTTGACATTCATAGTTAGAAAAAATAAATAAACTCATGTTCTTACTGTGAAATGGAAAAGACAAGCTGCAAACAGTTTTAGACTTCTGTTGAAAGAAGAAAAAAACAACAACAACAATAAAAAAACACTGAAAAAACCAAGGCAAGTCCCTGACCTGTCACCTGCTGTTATAATGTGGGAATGGATGCTTTTAGGATGTTGAAGTTGCAGTGCCAGAGAAGAGTTATAGCAGAGCAATTCATTCAACTCTCATAGGAAAACTGACTCACATGAAAACTGATACTGCCAGGTTACAAGGATCTAATGCTTTAGCAAAATTTTCTCTACTTGTAAAATCTTTTAGATTATTGTGTTCCATTGCATTCCCAATTCTTTTCTTTTTCTCTTGAATTTGATATTAAACACAGAAGAAAGAGGCCACAAAGAAAACTGTGATATATCATACCAGAGTAGCAAATAGTGTTTAAAAACACTCAGAAACAGAAATCAAGGTCTATACTGAAGAAACTGAGGAAATACTTCAGATTTTTCTTTAATAATAGATCTGAATTTCTGCACTAGAAAATGTAATAACGATTTATTGCTTTAGGAAGTCTTAAGTCGTGTCTGGCCTAAATACAAGCTATTGATCTCGCCAGCTGTAATTTTTTATTTTTATTTTTTTGCCAGATTCAGCAGTGTTACAAGCAAAGTGGTGTTTCTAGTCACTGATCAGTGAAACAGGAAAGTTTCTTTCCTTGTACATAAATAATAGTGAAGTGAAATCATAATTTCATAACAGAAACAAGTATAAGCATAATTACATGTCACTAAAGAGGAGTTCGTCTGGAGAAAAAGCTATCATGTTTAATACAGTGGAGTAACACATTTAAGGTCACATCATTTTCGTTCCAAAATCTTGAGTGCTCAGGATACTTAACATTAGTAGATACTTAACATAGTATTTATTCAGAAAGTGGGAAAGGACAGGCTACTAGGAATATATTTGAACTTTCTGCATATCACCATTTTATTAAAAGTCCCAAGATTCGCCTCAGAATATTAAAACATCTTCTTAAGAGAGAGCACATCAGCTAAGGAGAGAGAGAAAAAAAAACAAAGTGAGCCCTTTTTCCTCCTCTCAGAAACCTGCTACTATGGCTTTGGTTAGGCTAGTATGGTCAAGTTTTTGTATGCCTATAAGGTTTCTCTTCTGTCATAGTCTTCTGCTAAGCCTATAAAGTCCAGTACTTCCACAGAAACCCCGCACTTCTTTTTCAGGATTTTTTATTTCTTAATATTTGGAGTCAGACAACAGGAATCAAATGAAATATTCAAGTTGATGAACTCTGAAGTGTGCTCACAGTAGACAATTTCAGCGATGTGCATAGAGTGATTTACGCTTTTTCATTCTTACAGGATTAAAAAATACACTATTTTTCATACCTATTAGCTTAGGGACACCTCAGTGTTCCACCTGAGTATTATGCTATGAGAGCAGCAGATATGTTTTCAAGGCACTGAGCTCGATTACTTAGTTGTAAGATCGTTTATAATTTACAATCTCTACTTTTCCCTCTTGCTCCTTTCTCTCCCTCCAAAATAAACCTTGCTTTTGTTCCTTCCCCAGTCAGTGTCCTGCTTGCTGAGCAACATCTATGGACAGACATTTTGGTCCTTTATATTGCAACTTAAGCCCTTACATCCTCATAGTCAAAAAGTGAATCTTGAAGTAATCTGTATGCATGTACTTCCTTGTAGCTTATTAATGACATCATTTTTTCTTCTTAATATTCTGTTCATGTTCCTGTTCACAGAAAGGCTGAATGATGTAGAATGTTTCTTGAAATCTTTGCCTTGATGATTTTTGTTTCACTTATCCACATTAACATATGATACAATCAAGAAATAAAAGCCTATTTTTTGAGATACGGGTAGAAATAGTGAAGTACTTCCCTACTCACCCCTCCCCTTCACGCTTTTTTATGCTTCTTTTAAGTGGACCTAACAATGCTCAGTAGCAATGCCACATAAGTTAAATAACAGTTAATTGTTCATAACATTGTGCAGAGAAACAATTTTTTTTTTCTTATTCTTTTCCAGTGAAAAGTGAGATAATCAAAGAGTTTTATTTTGGAATTTGGAATTTTATAGTTTATTATGAAACATTTCATAGAATCAGTAAGGTTGGAAAAGATATCATTTCTTGAATACCACCAGGGACAGTGACTACACCACCTCCCTGGGCAGCTTGTTTCAGTGTCTGACCACTCTTTCACAGAATTTTTTTCTAATATCCAATCTGAACCTCCCCGGGCGCAACTTGAGACCATTCCCTCTCATCCTATCCCTAGTTATCAAGAATTGCTTGAAGAGCTGGCCTCTCAATGATATAGTATGCAAGCTCCTTTTATTCTAAGAGCTATGTTAAATATATACGAATATGAAATCATTAGAAAGACTAAACAATCCAATATATTTCCTTCAGCAGAAATCAGCAATTTTATCTTACTTAAGTTTCATATAAACTATGCTGAAAGAAGATCATAATGTATTTTCCCCTAGTTATGTATGTATGTATGTATGTATGTATGTATGTATGTATGTATGTATTTATTTCTTCAGATAGTCAGAGTCACAACCTCAAACAGTATAACTGCACAATCTTATTGTTAATGTCACATAATATATTTTTGGTCAACCATACATAAAAAAAAAAAAAAAAAAATGTTCTGAATGAATCCCTTGAATGTGGCTACAGCTCTAGTTCTTAATGTTTTAAGACTCCAATAAAGATAACATGAAGAAAATGCTCTAGCTGTGTTCCCAAATATTTGTAGAAAATTTTAAATTGACATGTTTGGTAACATGTATAATCTAACCCAAATGTACTAATAAAATTTTAAATACTTTTTTTTTCTAAATTGTATGTGAAATATTGCAAGAAAATATCTGAGATGAAACTGCTGCTTATACCAAAGTTTAAAAATCCATGAAAAACATTGGTTTCCTTTTTCACATGGATACACCAGAAGTTATTGGCCTACATTGTATAAAAATACATATTATATACATATGAGTATTTATTTATTTAGTACATATGTGTACACATATATGTACACATGCATGCAATATATATGTATATATGTATATATGCAAATATATGTTATGGATCAGGCTCACAAATTGCCATTGAAGTCAGCCACAACTTCAGAACAATCAGTCTTCTCAAAACTGTGCTTATGTAGTACAGAGTAAGGACTCAATTTCACTAGAAGATATATGCATATAGGGATAATCTAATCCAGTTTTATAAATATCTGAGTTGTGGGGGCCATAGTGGTGAGGCCAGTCTCTTTTCAGCGGTACGTGGGGACAGGACAAGGGGAAACGGACATAAGCTGCAGCATAGGAAGTTCTGCACAAATGTGCGCAAGAACTTCTTTACAGTGAGGTGACGGAGCACTGGAACAGGCTGCCCAGGGAGGTGGTGGAGTCTCCTTTTCTGGAGATGTTCAAGACCTGCCTGGATGCCTACCTGTGCGACCTGCTGTAGGGAACCTGCTTTGGCAGGGGGGTTGGACTCGATGATCTCTAGAGGTGCCTTCCAACCCCTACAATTCTGTGATTCTGTGATTCTGTGATAAGGAAATGGATCCCTGTCAAATAGCAGATTATAGTACAAATGTACAAATTGTTGTAGAAACTTGATGTAACTGCTAGCTCTTAGGAAAAGTGGAGAGTAAAAGGCATCCATTATCAATGACCATTTTAACTTACCCTTTGCTCACTACTGTATGGCTAAGTATAATTTGGTCTCTTAGATTGTTCTAGCAGGGGAAAGTAATTAAGTGCATGCTTCTTTCTCTTTCAAAGACTATACACACACTCTATTTTGACAAATACACAATTATCAGAAGCAAATAATTCCTTTATTCTTTCTGACTAAGAATATTCTGTATTCAAGCAATACCGCTGAATGTCTTCACTCAGTTAACCAAGCAGATAAAAATGTGTAATTTTGCAATGGGCAGACTTTACATTACTCGCCATGTTAGTGGCTGGATGAGTGTGAAGAGGAAAGGGACCTGGGGGTGTTGGTTGATGCTCAGCTGAACATGAGCCGACAGTGTGCCCAGGTGGCCAAGAGAACCAACGGCATCCTGGCCTGCATTAGAAATAGTGTGGCAAGCAGGAGCAAGAAGGTAATCGTCCCCCTGTATTCAGCACTGGTGAGGCCGCACCTCGAGTACTGTGTTCAGTTTTGGGCTCCTCACTATAAGGAAGCCACTGAGTCCCTGGAACCTGTTCAGAGAAGGGCAACAAAACTGGTGAGGGGTCTGGAGCACGAGTCTTACGAGGAGCAGCTGAGGAAGCTGGGATTGTTCAGTCTGGAGAAGAGGAGGCTCAGAGGAGCCCTCAATGCACTCCACAACTTCCTGAAAGGAGGTTGTGATATGGAGGGGTTTGTCCTCTTCTCCCAGGCAACAAACAGGATCCAAGGAAATGGCCAGAAGTTGTACCAGAGGAGGTTTAGGTTAGACATAAGGAAAAAGTAAGGAAAATTAATTTAACGATAGAAGAAAAGCTAAAGGAGAAAGTAATGACTGTAAAACTACACAGTGCAGTGCTTTCTCCAGAGTCTTGATTCTATAATCTGCTTTGGTATTCTTTCAGAAAATAACTCCCTGCTGTGAGGAATTTGCAAGAAATCTGCATTATAGTAATTATTCATTGTAATTTTCTGCAAAGATTGATCTTATAGAAAAATTACTTCTATTTCCCTTTTTTTTTTTCTTCTTTTTTTTTTCCTTCAGTTGCCAGTATATAATTATTGTTGCACACTAACATACAGGACTATTAATTATCCATATTTAATAAAACATTACAAAATTCAAACTGTGTTACTCCTTTAACATTACATCAAATATTCCCTTCAGGTTATTACCACCAGAACACAGTCAAGGAAGACTACCATAATAAAATTTGTTAATTATTACAAGCCTCTTTATATTCTCCCCAATGTTTATTAGCTCAGGTTGAGCCCTGTCTAAATGCTGTTCTTGTGTTTGTTGACCTGAGGCAGATGTCTGAACCATCTTCCCACGTTTTCCACTTCCATAAGTAACATGAGGCTCTGGCAATTCTGCATCAACAGTGTTGGCAGCCCAGAAGATTTTCAAGGCCTCTGTCTGAGGAACAGAGTAAATTCTTATATATTCAATAGTATCAGAAGAACTATAGTATTAATCTTGGCAATTCAATTTTAAATTTCATTTTTTTATGCATATTTTCATAGCACTTACTTTGATTAAAAATACAGTATAAAACTTACGTCTATACTGATATATGTACATGGATACATTTGTAATAAATATGTAAATGTCTATAAATATCTCAATAATAGAGATGAAGCATGAATATAATGTTATGCCTTATTAAGTTAATATGTTTTTAAAAAATAGCCATATCTATTTGGAAAAGATAAAATGCATTAATTCCTTACTATTCTGCAGCATTTTACATCTTCACTTCAGAAGTTATTACAAAAGTAATGTACCGAAATTTTCTTTCATTGGCCACAGAGGCTGCAAGAGAAGGTGGACAAGGGGAAGTATGTTCTGATAAGCAGCTCAGCCTGTTAAGAGCAAGAAAATGGGCTCAAAGTTTATTAGTAGGAATCTTCTCACTGTTCCACTAGATGTGGTTTTGCTAGAGGTTGTGCTCTCCTAGAAGGTTTCTGTGTGCTTCATGAACAGCTTTTCCAAGAGTGAGATGAAGCAATACACTGTACTCATACAGGTTTATATTGGGTTTATCAGGAGAGGGTCTGCTAGCAGTTGGAAGGACTATACAAATAGCCTCTGTGAGCAGAGGAGAAGCCCATGAGGCAGCAGTAGCTGGGCCTGCAGGAGGCATGGCCTGTGGCTACCTCTCAGGAGCTGTCTGGGTCGAAGCTGCAGCACAGAAGAGGGGCAGCTGTGGGGCAAGAAGGCTGGGGGAGCTGCACCTGTGGGGACTGTGTGGGACAGTGTCTGAAGGGTGGGCCCAGCTGTACAGAGCCATGTTGGGGCTGTGCTAGGAGAGCTGCAGCCCATGGAAAGCCCAGGAGATCAGTTCAGGAAGAATGAGACTGTGGGATCAGGGCTGAGAGTGACCATGGAGGGGCAGCAGAGATGAAGCATTATGGACTCACCACAGCCCCCATTCCCCATTATCCTGAGCTGTGTGACAGGAAGAGATAGAAGAGGATGGATGAGTGCAAGGTATTTTTTGTTTGTTTTTAGTAACAGGCATTAAATTTTATTAAATTTCCTGTACTGAGTCTTTCTTGACCAAGTTAATAATTGCTGACTGATCATCCTATCCTTGTCTCAAACCTTGATTCTTTTCATTGTATTTTATGCTTCGGTTCTATTTATGAAGGGACATGAGCGAGCAGTGTGATGGCTGGAGATTAGCTAGCCATCAAACCAGCACAGAATAGTTGTATAATTGTTTTCTGACATACTCTAGCAAAACTCTGTTGAATTCCGTAAAGATGCATTTAAATTAGTGTCTGAACTAAATGAGATGGGATGCAAAATCATTCTCTAAACTGACAAATTCCAGTGCGAGTGGGCATGGTCATCTTCTGCCTTCTTTGGTTGTTTTTCTCCTTGCATTGCAAGATTCCAGAAAAAATCTTCATAGACTGATTTAGAACTCATCTAATTCATGTATGATATGAAAATAGAAGAATTGGACATTTAATTTCACAGTACTCCAAAATTTTTCCTAACAGTACTGACTATACTTGTACAGAGACAACACTACTTGCTTTAATGCACACAGAAAGCAAATTGAAGTTGATAAAAACAGTCCTTTTAAAATATTACATCAGTATATTAGAGATACAAGTGATTATTCAAGTTAGAAGTTAAAAAAAGAATCACTCATTTCCCTTCTAGATAGCCTTTTAGGAAGAAAACCATAGACCATATGACCATGAAAATTTCCTTAAAACAATGTTAAAACACTGAAAAAGACTTGGCATAAACATAATAAAATAGAAATTAATGTAAGTTTCCTAGGCTGCTCCAGTAATGTCATTTTAACCATAAGTAAAAACGACCTGTATAAAGGATCTGACTATTCGTACCTCTGGATGAATTCACTTAATGCTGCTCTGTTGTTTTCTCAGTAAGTATTTACCTGAGTCTCTGAAGTGCAACTTGATATTGAAATGAAAATACTTCTTTTCATGGTTGAGATGCTAGATCTACTAATGTTTAGTCAACTAGTCAAGTTTTAAAACTAGTCAAAACTAGTCAAGTTTTAATATTGTTCACTTAGTCAAATGTCAAATTAAAGAGATCCTTTTCTTATCATCACAGAACAATACCCTCTTTCAGCCTCCATTTTATTAATCTACTGAAGCCAAACCTATTTGTTCTTGTAAAGCAGATTTATTTTTCCCTCACAGATATCAAGATTGACTTTTTGATTTGACTTTTGATTCTCTCCCAATTGTGCAACCATCCGTAAATCTTACCAGCTTGCTCCTAGCTATAGCGTTGGGTGAAAAATTCATCAAAACAGATTACAAAGTGATCTTTGAGGAAACTCCAACGTAAAATAAGTAACAAAACTTCATCACTGTAAACTTTATCATAATCTGTGTTAATCTCCTCCCTTGTCAATGAATATACACATAAAAATTTACAAGTAATCTATTGAGTTACTTTTTCCAAGATGAACTTTTAAATTCTAGGTGCCTTCTTTTTGAATATCCTCAAGTCTAAATAGAATAATAATTCTGTATTACCTTCATTTAGAAAAAACAGCTATCTTAAAGAAAGGTACCATGCTACATAATCTGTCTCTGATAAATCATTTTATGGGGAAAATATTTGCATGTGCATCCTTATATCTGCATTTCTCTCTGGAAAAAGAAATAAATTAATTAAAATCATTCATGCTATCAAGATCGAAATAACCTACATATTCAAAATGTTGCGAGAATATCATCCATTTGATCTAGTTTGAGTACATGGCATTCTTTTCATTCTGCTTCAGATATAATGATTAAGGTGTTTGTTTATTTATTTTTCCTCCTGCATTTTTTAATTTTTCACATTATCCACAGTGCTTTTACTCTCACAGGTGACAACACTGCTCGGTTTTGCTTTGGTATCACACCTATATATTCTTTTTTGTTTCAAAATGCCATGTTCGCTCTTCTTTTTACTAAATGTTTGAAAGGTTAATTACTGTTTATCTTTATTCCTTTTGAAAGTCATTAGAAAGCTAGACATTTTATTTTGTCTTTTACATGAATTACTGTCCTGTGCTTTCAATGAACTTCAGTATCTATAGAATAGTAACTTCATTATACATGCAATGGCAATAATTAGGAGTAAAATAGCTAACAGAGAAAATAAATAGTAACATATTTTGTTATCTTGCCATTACAAAATTTGTATTTAATGTATACTGTAGGAGATGGATTAGTGACATTAATGGAAAAGTATTTTCAATCTGATCACAACTAATGTAGTCAATGGGTTTTAAAAATATTTGCTGTATGTCTTTTTTTTGAGAACGCAAAGCATGTGGGCCTCGAGAAAGCATTAACTAATCTTCACAGAAGAAAATACATATAACTTAGCTTCATTCTGAAGGACATCTTACTGAAAATTCTAAAGAATACCTTACTAAATGTCTTAAAAAAAAAAATTACACTCAGATGCAGTTTTGTCAGTTCTCTTCTTTGCAAAAATGAATGAATAAATAAATAATATCTTCCTTTGTTCCCTGAAGAGTTTTCTCTAACTGATGGCTGAAAACAAAATCAGAGAAGAAACATGAGAAGATGGAGAAGTTAAATCTTGTAATCTTCTTAATCAAGATCTACCTTTCCTTCAACAAAACTCTTACCCTCCATTTTACTCTGCTCTCATCTTGATGTCAGTCGCTTCATTTAATCTTTCCTTTTATGGAATTTTATGTTCAAGCACAAATATATAGAAAATTTTATTGTGATAGTTATTCTTAATCAAAACAACCCAAACACCCTAAGTTGTGGGAAAAAAAAAAGAAAAAAGAAAAAAAAAAAAGAAGGAAAAAGAAAGAAAGAATGACCAAAATTCAAATCCCCACTCAAAAATTCAAGGTTAATTCAGAGGACATATGACCAGCATCAAATCCATGAGCTAAGTATTTTTAGCAGAACTTTTTGAAAGGCAGTGTCAACTTGAGGTAGAGAATTGTCATAAAAAATATCCATCAAATTGGTTAAAATTCAAATAGAGATGTGAAAGAATGTGGAGACTGACAGTGGAGTTGAGCTGTTTTAGGACATAATTTCATGACTGTGGAATATTTACAGGAGGCAACTTATTGCAATGTCCACCTCTTGAGAGAAGGCAAATCTCCAGGGTGCTGGATAATCTGTTCTGTGATTGATCCCTAAGCAACATGACATGTAACCTTAGTTGTCAGCAAATAGCAGGGGAGTCTGATATGCTGAGTCTAAGAAGAAAACAACATAGAGTGTGGAGTGGGGTGGACCTGCTGTGGCCAAATTCCATGATCCTACAGGGATGGAGACTTGATGATACCACTAGAACTGGTAAAGTGTCTTGCTTTTCTGAGCCCAACCTGAGACAGTGTTTTCCCACTTTTCTGTCAAAAACATGTTTATGAGTAAACTTTGTAAGACAAAGTTATATTTTAGTCACTCTTTAGTGACTAAACACTAGACACTCTTTAGTCATTACTTTAGTTCCACTTGAAAGTAATAAAATAGTATAAAGTTCCTTCAGAGAGAAAGAAGTTTTAGAGGGCAGAAGATTACCATCATGGATGGGGCATGGATGGATATCATTGCAGACAAGACAAGATGAATCAATGAGTTGCATATCTCTCCCCAATCTCTTCTCCACGCCCAGACACACAGAGATGCCAGTTGGGTAAAACTTGCACTCTTTGTTATGCTGAGTGGTTACTTGGGAAACTTAGAAATCTCTGTAAAGTCATTCCATGATTCAATGTGATTGTACTCAGTCATATTATTCACATTCTTTGTTAACCCTGCATGCTTTGTAGACAGTGTATTTATCACTGGTGATCCAAAATATTCTGTAATATGTTCTTTTAATGAACTGTTCTGTTTACTAATATAATCATAAGAGTTCTCCTTGGACATGGCTAAAACTCAAGAGTGGACTTGTGAGCCCATTAGAATGCAACTAGATTAATTGGTCATTGTGCTATTTGTGAATCTGTAAGCATGATAGTTCACGTATTTAACTCAACTGGACTAACAGCACCATCACTTAGAATCTAAGCTCAGCCACTTCTATAACCTCTGATATCTGAAGACAAGCTGGAACGCAAGAGGATTTTTTTTCTGCCAAACTTCTCTGCTCTTTTTATGCGATAATAACCTAACATTTCCTAATGAAAACAGAATTCAGTGGCTCTTCTAATAGAATATGACTAAGTATATGTCATGGACTCATATTCTACCGTTACCATTTGTATAAGGTGAGTGAATCACTACAGCTGTTGGCTGTTCACTGTGCACACTGATCATTTGAAAGTTAAAAAGAGCTAACTGTTGGAAGCCAATAAAAGGTCCTCTCTGCAAAATTATTTTTCAAAGTAGTAACTAACAACAGCAGGAATGTACATATATATTAGGTAAAAAATGTACACTCATCAAATCTATGACAAGTTTACTGCATGACCTTATTATTACACCAATATTTTCCCAACAAAACTAAAAGGAGTATACATACAAAGTAAAACCATTCGAAATAGCCCTGGCTGTCTTCTTTACTTGGAAAGAGCTTCTATATTCACTGAATTGAAATTATAAACAGATGATTACATTAATTTAAAATGGCTTTCCTGATGTTTATGCAGCATTTATGCCTGCACTTATTTTATTATGGATGGTTTGTTAAACAGCTATAACTGGCCAACCAACAGCAAAAGTAAATTCATTTTAAGGATTATTGCCCAATAAATAATTTGATTAGGCTAACCTAAGCCATATTTAATAACAATCCTAACTCTTAAAATAAAGCAAATTCATTTGTAGTGATTACTGGGTGCTTGTAACTGTCATGTGCTCTGTATGTTTTACTATATACTTTACAAAAGGTAATCAGATACCTACAGATAGGTAGCCATTAAAAATAAGCATTTGATTTGTTCTTGTGCTGTTTCCAAAATGATGCATTTTACTAGCTGTAGAAAATTAAAACTATGAATAATACTTTACACAGTACTTTAAGGATGCCTTAGTAAGAATATGCTACTTCCTTTTTTTGGAAAAGAAGAAACAGTAATAGCTGGAATATTCACCAGTAATCAGGAAGAGGAGAGAGGTGCAGCTCCACCTACGAATTCTAAAGAAGTAATAACCTTTACATTTACAGTAGCAATCTTTTACACTAGATATTAAAAAAATAAAAAATAAAAAAGCGATCAAAAAGATCTAAGAGAAATTGCTGCATTCATGAATAGGTGTAAGCATCTAAAATTGTGCTAGATAACACTTGGAACACTTGAAACAAAGCTTTCATAAATTTGTGCTGTGCCAGCTGAATGCAAGGTCTTTTGGGGGGAACTTTTCTGTCACTCCCCTTACTCATCCAGTGAAGCTTTACGATGTCCAATATAGTTTGCATGGACAATAACAAAGGCTCCTGTAATTGCAAGGTGAACACTAACAAGTATTACCTATTTTGTGGGTAAAATCGGAATCCCTGTTAAATTATGATTAATGTAAATATATCTGCTTCATTGCTAAATCAAAATTGAATTAAAAAACAACGAAGTGTAAAAACAAAACAAAGAAACAAAATTGGTTCCACATATATTGTTAGACTTTCCTGAATATTTTCTGATTGCTGACTTAAACTGAGGTTTCTAAAATCATATAACATTCAACATAATGATATGTAAGAACCATTTGTAAATTTAGTACTGCGGTGAAATTGTTATTTTCATTATTATTATTATTATTATAGCTCTAAAATATGTATAAGATCAATTATGACATTTTTTGAGGTTTTTCTAAGTTTCAGTTCTCAGTTTGTTACTGCTACCATGATGTTATCCATGGGAAGAGAAGAATGAACTAAACTTATTTCACTAACATTATCTATTCACATAAATCATTACTGGTTACTAGAATTTAGACATAAAAAATAATTTTTACACAGGCCCTTTACTCCATAAATTTACACCAGTCACTAGCCCCACAGAGAACATTTTCCCCAAGTCCTGCGGGTTTAAAAAAGTTCCTTCTGGAACTTTTTATTAAAGGAGAGAATAGACAAGCGCATGCCTCCTACTATATTTTATCAAGAGCTGACTGAATATTTTAGTCCTGTGCTTGTTAGCCTTAAAGTTATTTAGAATGAGCACTTAGAGTCATAGAATCACAAGATTGGGAAGGACCTACAAGATCATCTAGTCCGACCATCCCCCCATTACCATTACTACCACAAGCTACTAAACCATATCTTGTAGTTCCTCATCCAGATGTCTCTTGAACACTGTCATAGAATCATAGAATCATAGACTGGGCTGGGTTGAAAAGGACCACAATGATCATCGAGTTTCGACCTCCCTGCTATGTGCAGGGTTGCCAACCACCAGACCAGGCTACCTAGAGCTATATCCAGCCTGGCCTTGAATGCCGCCAGAGATGGGGCATCCACAGCCTCCTTGGGCAACCTGTTCCAGTGCGTCATCACCCTCTGTGTGAAAAACTTCCTCCAAATATCTAACCTAAACCTCCCCTGTCTCAGTTTAAAACATTCCCCCTTGTCCTATCACTGTCCACCCTCATAAACAGCCATTCCCCCTCCTGTTTATATGCTTCCTTCAAGTACTGGAAGACTACAGTGAGGTCTTCCTGGAGCCTTCTCTTCTCCAAGCTAAACAAATCCAGTTCCCTCAACCTGTCCTCATAGGAGAGGTGCTCCAGCCCTTTGATCATCTTTGCAGCCCTCCTCTGGACATGATCCAAGAGCTCCACATCTTGTTAAAGATGTTAGAGCTTCCTGTACTGGGGGCCCCAGGCCTGGATGCAGTACTCCAGACGGGGCCTCACAAGAGCCGAGTAAAGGGAGACAATCACCTCCCTCTCCCTGCTGGCCACCCCTTTTTTAATGCAGCCCAGAACACAGCTGGCCTTCTGGGCTGCAAGCACACACTGCTGGCTCATGTCCAGCTTCTCATCCACCAGGACCCCAAGCCCTTCTCTGCAGAGCTGCTCTGAGGGAGATCTTCCCCCAATTTGTATAAATACCTAGGACTGCCCCAACCCAAGTGCAGCGCGCTTTTGACAAAAAATCATTTTTGATAGATTCATATAACAAAGGAAAATTATATTTTCTTACTATTTTTTTGGCAGATAATGTATACAAAAATACCTACATGGGAAGAGCAAGTGTTCAGTCTACTTAATCAGTGGTATAATATGTGCAAGTTGATCAGATTAGATCTTGTAAGCAGTTTTCAAAGTGAAATAATATTGAAGCTAACATTTCATTTAGAATGCTTTGGTACCTGCCAATACAGACATTCGCCTATAGAATTATAACAAGCGTTGACATAAAATGTTGCTACATTTCTATGTTTATTTTCACAAATTAGAAATCATTTTGTTATTTACCAAACAGATTGCAAAACAGATTGTTCAGACTTGGAAATCTTGAAGCTTTTTCTTAAATTAACAGAAAGCACAACTGTAACAAAAAACATCATCTCTACAACTAATTCAATGCAGAAATCTGATGCTTGTTTTATGTCATGTGAAAACATCTCACCATATGTAGGTTATGTTATTATATTTTCCTTTGAACTTTTTAATGAAAGAATATTCACCTTCCTAAAATTTCCAGTGTCATAACCTCATTGTTATGATCTTCATTATTGGTACTCCATCTGTTAAATTATGTGAAATGTTTTCTAGAAGGAAAAAGAAAAATGTGAAAAAATAGTATGTGTTTTCTGTTTCCAGTCTACAAATGGAGTCTATGTTTTGTTCTCCAAATAGTAGAAAAATATAAAAAAAATAATAGAAAATCCTGGGAGATGTGATTGTAGGAAATCCAAGCTCTCCAGCCAAATTGTAGTTTGAAATAGCTTAGATCTGACAGGCATGCCCTGTGAGGAGTGGCTGAGGACAGTTCTTCTGTCTAGTCTGGGAAAAGAAGGCTAACCTCATTGATCTTTACAACTTCCAGAGGAATCAATGACAGGACATGTCAAAACAGCAAAAGCTGTCCAAGGGGAGGCTGAAGCCGGGCATTAAGAAAAATGTTTTTACTATGAGGGTATTCAAACATTGGAAGATATTTCCTAGAAAGATGATTCTGCTCTATGCCTATCAGTGTTCAAGAGGCATTTGGATAACGATCTTATTAAAATATTTTTTTTTTTTGGTTAGTCTCGAAGTGTCCAGGCAGTTGGACTTGGTGATCTTTGAGGTCCATTCCAACCCAAGCTGTTCCATGATTCTATGATTCTATAATTCTATCCCATTCTATTCTAAAATTCAAGCTCTAGAGATAAAGCTGTACAGGTAAATCTCAGTTCCATACATCTTTATGCACTTTACCATTGAATGTGTGGTTTGCTTCATTACACATAAAGATTTCAAGGCTTAGGAAATATATTAATAATTTCAGGACTAGAGCCGTATTTTTAAAATAATTGAGGGATCTTGATGGATGAAAAATATTTTATAAACATCTGCTAATGACAAAAGTTTTTTTTCCTCTTCTGTGTGTTTTTGCAGTAAAAATGTTCCTGAATCTGCTAAAAAGCATAAGCTTGTTACATTAAATAAAAATGGTTAGGAATTTTCTGAAATATTTTTTAAAGGAAATATGGATTGATCTATATTAAAACTTTTCTTGCAAAAATTTAATCAGGAGTACTTTCTGCCATTGAAGATTTAGTTGATAATTAGAAGAGAAAATGTCAAGGTGAGAAAAAAAGGCAGATAACAGTCTTCTGCAGAGTGGGATTTAGGAGGTTCATTTCAGTTTTTCTCAAACATATCTTAGTGTTCCAGTTTACCCTACCACACTCACATCAAGAAGCGCTGTATTGATATATGCATAAGTCACCCATTTACTTCCATGGAAACTAACAGATACGAACAGCACAATAGCACTGTTTGATAGAGCAAATTCTCAGCGACACAACAATATTTTTCAACGTAGTCACCACTTTTAGCTATGCATTTTCTCCAGCATGCCACACTCATAAAAATCTGCACCAGCAGAGGTGACCCACTGTTCCACAGGTGCTATCACAGCATCATTGCTGTTTCCCATGTGGTCCATCTTGCATTTGCCCAAACAGATAGAAGTCAGGCTATATGGTGAATGTGATAGGATAGTCCAGCCAAGATTGTCAATGTGCTCCACAATCTTCAAACTGGTATAAGGCCCGGCAGTATTATTTTGGAATAGAAATGCTTTCTTCTTCTCTGGCCTCACTTTGAATGTTAGAACCTTCAGCTTAGTCACTGTCACAAGGTGGCATTCAGAGTTGATGATTTTTCCTGATTCCACAAAATCCTGCCCTTTCATATCCCCAGAAATAGTACATGTCATTTTATCCACTGAGGGCTGCATCTTGAACCTTTCCTTCAGTGACAAACTTACATGCCACCATTCCATGGACTTCCATTTTAACTCTGGCTTGTTGTGGTCACAGCATGTGTGAACACCAGTATGATGCAATGCAATCCAGAAAACTGTCACCTTCAGCCTTGTATTGGTTCAGTAGGTTCAATTGGTTGAATTGGTTTAAACTTATGTGCAGCAATGTTTCTGTTCCTGCGTGAGCATTCATGGGACCCACCTGATGCATACTTCGTGATATTTTAATGTTGCCACCATCATTTCCAATGCATTGAAGCCAATATTCAGCTGTGTACATAGTTCCTTAGCCATCTGTCATTTCACACAGATGAGCCAATTGAGATGTTCTTCATTTTGTGGTGTTACAGCTGTACGAGACCTTCCAGAATATGGCTTGCCTTTCACATTTCTGAGGCTACAGCTGAAACTACCCCTCACTGCCTCAGATGCAGTTTCTGTTCTTCAGAAACATTCAACAGTGTCAATGAATGTCAACGGGTGCAATTATTTATAGAATAATCTGATCTGGAAGGGACCTTTAAAGATCATCTAATCCAACTCCCCTGAAATGAACAGAGACATCTACAGCTAGATTAGGTTTTTCAAGGCTTGGTCCAGGCCCTGGTCCATACAATGGAATTTAAACGGTACAAAGAATTCTTCTAGCTGTTACTAGATATTCAAGCAGGAAAGGAAACAAGCTTCACAGAGTACAGAGTGCAGTGGTGAAACTGTGACTGTAGTTATTGCTCTGGTACAATAATTATCTATTGAATAATCCAACCATGGAAACGACCATAAACTCAAATTATATGATATGGTGTTGCACTTCCTCCATATCCTTCATTCTAAATCTGGGTTAATTAACTGAGAACGCCAAGATTGTTTCACTTCAGAGGGAATGGTTTGTCAGGTGGTATCCATACTATGATGAACAGCATAGAGAATAGAAAAAGAGACTTATAAAAATTATTCATAAAATTACTTTCTCATCTTGTGTGCCTCTGAGTGGAACTGCAAATCTACTTTAGTCTTAGATAATGGCACTACCCAGGGACTACAACAAGGACGGAAACTACAAAGGTAAGATCTGTGTTCTTTTCATACCAATGAGCATGGTCTAATGGAAGGATCCCTGCCCATGGAAAGGTGGTTAGACTAGATGATCTTTGGAGGTTCTTTACAACTTAAACCATTCTATGTTTCTATTAATACATTGATTTTTATTGATACTTAAGCCTGTGAACCTTGCAGATTATTTTCTATCTCTATGATATTTCATGTACTGAGATACAATAAGATGAGGCAGATTTCCATTGTTGCCTTAACATCAATGCTACTGGCACTGTAAGTGATATTTTAAGAATATTTACTTTCATCTTATTAAATTTAATCTGATTAAGGAAGCGTTATATTGGACCACTGAATATTGTGATTGTAGACAAAAAAGCAGTTATCAATATGAAGCTCATTGTTTAACATACAGGCTATTCTTTGTGTAAATCTTAACTACTTTCCTATTTAAAGTAAACTTCTATCATAGTTAATACTTGAGTACTACAGAAGTCTTTGAATTTTATGCTATTTCATGTAGAGGTCATTTTATATATATATATGTGTGTGTGTGTGTGTGTGTGTGTGTGTATTTGTTGATTCTGATTCAGAAATTCTTATTAAAATTATGAAAGCCTAGGAAGAAAGAAGACAGAATAGATCAATTTTCTAATTTCAAATTAAATTCACAGGTCTGACAAGAAGATAAAATAACACAAAAGCTGATCACTTTGCTGCTAAGCAAACTTTACTATGAAAAACTGAATGAGAACAAAGAAAGAAGTCTACATTATCACACACACAATCCAGGGCAACTTCTCATTTTCAGGCCAAAATTAAGAAATATTTATCTTATTTCCCCAATGTTAAATCCTATATTTATCATAGTATCTACAGTACTTTATGAAATATGTCAGTCAATTATTTTCACAAAATGCACTACATATCCTCTGTCTAAGTTTCCTAATCAGGAAAAAAAGACAGAGGTTTCATTTTTGCTGCCTATAGTAATGGTGACTGACCAATAAGAACTTGCAAACAGTGCTCTGACAGTGTCTGGGAGATAGCTCACTGGGAGGAGCAGATAGTGATCCAGAGAATAGTGAAGAGGAGTGAGAAAAATATCAATAGATACAGTTTCAACAAACATAAAATTAAATTAAACTCAAGTATTTTACTCTGCATATCAAATGTTAGTGGTATCAAAAGATGAAAATCTTATACAGGTTTTATTTAAAATTCTAGGAAAAAAAAAAAAACAAAAATGTCCACCAGATATCTGAAATGCCTGGAGATCAATATGCAAAAGTAAAAGGAATTAGTAATCAAGGGGTGGAAAAAGATTTTCTAGCATAATACTAATCATTTTCACATCAAAATTCAGTATGAATAGATAAGATTGAGGCCCTAACCAACAACATTATAAAATAAAAATAGCAAACTAAATTTCACTTCTCTGGATGAACTTATAGGTCTAGTGATTATATTAGGAATAGCACTTTGTTAATTCAAAAGCAAGGTGTAGATTCTATAGCATGAAGCAAGAATGGACCATTTTTTTGTACGTACTGTTGCAACTCTGGCTTGAAGTAGAGCTTGTAGTTGAAGCTGATTTAGCTCAACAGCATGGAGAAGGTTATCTCTTCTATCAGTTGTCTTTTTCAGGACTTGATTGACGGACAGCTGTCTTGGTTGTGGATCATTTTGTGAGATCTATAGTTCACTGCATGAAGTTTTAAGACAAATGAAAATCAAACACAGTTTTAAAAGGTTTTAAAACAAATTTGAACATTTAACATTTGACACTGCACAGGTGGAGGACTCACTGTGGGACTTTGTCAGAAGCCTCAGCATGTTATTTAATTTTGCAGCCTTTTTCTTAACTAAAAAGAACTCCTGTACTTTTCTAATCAGGTTTTTCAGTCATAACTTGTAGCTGAAATAGTACTGTGAAAATCTGCATGGCCACTTCAATAAAACATTTATCTGTTCCTTAATTGCAGTGAAATTTATACCACTGATGAGGTAATATCTTAATATAAGAAGAAGTTAAAGTAATTTTTACTTTAATCCATTTTTTATGTTGTCAAAATGGTATCAATGTGTTTTGTGTAAAATGTATTTGAGTCCTGATAGTGGTCATTGCTATAAAGCACATTAAATTCTTCTCAAAAGAAATTTTTTCTTATCAATAAATTTGAATAGCTTATGTATGCTTAATTACACTTATCTGCATGAGAATACAATAAATAGATAATAATAATGTAGTATCTGAAATTCATGCGGTAAAGCATTGTTACAAACCATTCATGAAGTATCTTAAAAGCTCTCCCTGTGATTATGTGGAATAGTATATATATTGTTTTTCTACTGAAATCAGTCAAAGTTCAAGCACTGACAATGCAACAGCATTCACAACCACTTACCCATCCTTCATGCAGTCTCAGACCTCATCAATCACTTTGACTTCAAGAAAAGTTCAAAGATATCCACGAGTTTCATTCAAGTGAACATCAGAATTGCATTTGAGTGCCTTAGATAAAAGGACCTTAATTTAAAATATGGTTGAACAACTGAAATGTATTTATCCTTCTCTGAACTATTATTGAAATGTGTTATTGAAATGTGTTTTCTTCTTTTTCCCTCTTTAGTAGGTATTCCTATTCTGAATTCCTCCTGTTGCTGCTGCTTCTGCAGTCTGAAAAAAGTGTATCTTATATTCTATTTTGTACACCATGAAATCTGTTACTTGATCTGTTGGCCTGTTTTCACTTTAATTAAACAGGATTTTTTTTTTCATTTTTGTAAAAGGCAGTTCTTGAAGGAAACCAGTGCCTCTAATCCGTAGAAGACTTTGAAGTAACTTTGTACTCAAAATACTAAGACTTAAATGACTCAGTAAACTTAAAAGAAGCAGACAAACAATCATTAAAAACTGAAAGGATACATAGCCTTCCCAGTAAACACCTGGGAAAGAAGGAAGTTTTAAGACCTCATGAGGTCCAAAACCAGAGAACTTCAGAAGTTGACTTTGATCACATTTTCCTCAAAAAATATTGCAGATTAGTCCTAAACATCAGTCTTCAAGTTTCATCCTACCCCTATAATCAGTCACCGTCCATTCCTTCTTTGGATTAAAATTTCTCACTGCTTGTCTTCATCTGTTTCAAACTTCAGTGAAGATTAGTAGCTGACAGTAATAATGAAGGTATGAAATCTCTTGGAAGGTTTTGAGTTTCATTGTTAACAGGACTTCTAGCACAGGATAAGGCATTGTCCAAGGCTGACTGTAATAAACTGAAAATCTTCCAACAACTACATTAAGCTTTGGAAAAAATCTAGGTTTTATATGTATTCACAATGTACAGAGTCGAATCTCGCTTGCAACAATAAAATATCATTAGCCAGATCTTGTAGGTAAACACAGGGGACAGAAAATCATAAGCAGGATTCATGAGCATTTTGAACTCAACGTGTAATAAGGATCTTAGAAAAGCAGCTGTTCTGTGAGAATTCTGAGCTGCAACTGGAAGCAAATCCTTCCTGTAGCTCTGAATCAGACAAAATCACCATGTGACAGGTCATTACTTCAGCCACTGATAAGAGGTTGCATGATTAGGGCCATTAGGGCACACACCTATCTAACATGAAATTTCACCCCTAGTATCAGAAATAATAAAAATACAGCTGCATCACTGACTGAAGCGAAAAATGGACTGAAAGAAATTCTTCAAATGCACAGGTGGGAGCTGTTATCCAGCTGCCACGAGTGTCTTATAAATACATTCCCTATGATTTCTTTTGTACTCTGAAATTATGGCTTAGTGGGAGAGTATATGTCAACGAACTGTGTAGCAAATAATGGTATTTTATATTATCCTCTTTGTCAGAGGTCATTTATAAAATAAATTCTTTAAGAAATTCTTAAAATGGCAAATTACACTGGTTACTTGCATCTAGAATCGGAAAAGAAGTACCCAAATAATGCAGCTGTCCGAGATAAAGACTAATTTTTTTTCTAGTTCAAGCAATACGCCAATCTGTTCCACTGATGATTTCTTACAAGAATAAATAGTGGTTTTTATGGTTTTAGTGGCTTTGTTATATAAATTATTATTTTTTTCTTTTTGAAATCACAACAGTTTAGAATGTTTAGAATGTTGCTGCAACATGCAACTTCTGCAGATTTTATTAAAGAGTCGGACTAATATCTTCCTAAAGACAGAATAGTCAATTACACCATAATTTCTAATTAGTTTAGGGAATTCAGTATGCCTAAAATTATAATGATGTATTGCTGTAGTCATTATGCAAAGATTTTCACTTAGATATACATACAGTGACCTCATTTTTATCAAGATTCTTTTATTTAGTTCCACAGCACACTAGCACCAAATACAACACACACTCTTATATAAAAACTGAAAATTTGCACAAAATATATAGTTTTCTTTTTTTATTCATAGGTCTTTTGACTCACCTAAATCAGCATGGTCATTATTATCAAAATTTCTTTTGAACTTTTTTCTACTTACTATGTATTTTTGAATATGTCTTTCATTGATTCTAACAAAAGAATGCACAATGTTCTGAGATATCACAGCATGCATTTTCTTATCTCCAAATATATAATTTATCTGCGTTCACTGTCGTCATCTGATCTCTCTACAACACAAGCCAGAAGACTTTCTTGAATTAAATCTGCCTTCAGTCACAATATGTTAGAAAAATATTTATTCAAGATATTAAATTTATCATTGACAGAAAATGCACCACAAAATCTGATAAAATATAATTGGAAATGTATATTTGCCACAGTTAATAGTTGTAATTGTTTTAAATCTTCACACTATTTCACATTTGAATTTTCCTGTTTCAGTACTAGTAAGGAAGGGCAACACATTGATCTTATCATAGAAACAGAAAATGGCTTGGGTTGGAAGGGACCTCAAGGTTCATCTGGTTCTAGCTCCACTGCCACAGGCAGGGTTGCCAATCGCTAGCTCAAGTACTAGATCAGGTTGCTCATGGCCCCATCCAACCCAACCTTGAACACTCATAGGGATGGAGCATCCACAGCCTCTACGGGCAACTTATTTCAGCACCTCACCACCCTCTCTGTGAAAAACTTCCCCTTGATGTCTAATCTAAATCTTACTTCCATTTGTTTAAAACCATTTCCCCTTGTCCTACTGCTATCTAACCATGAAAAAGAGGATTTCCCTCCTATTTATAATTTCCCTTTAAATACTGAAAGGCTGCAATGAGGTCTCACCACAGCCTTCTCTTCTCCAGATGGAACAAACTCAGTTCCTTCAGCCTGTCTTCATAGAAGAACTACTCCAGCCCTCTTATCATCTTTGTGGTCCTCCTCTGGATCCACTCCAAAAGCTCCACATCTTTACTGTTAACTGCCTGAGACTTGGACACAGTACTCCATGTGGGTCCTCACAACGGTATAGTAGAGAGAGATAATCACCTCAATGTCCCTGCTGGCCTCCCTGCTGTTGGTCTTCCAGGCTGCAAGCATGCACTCCTTCCTCACTTTCTTGTAAGTGGGAATGATGTTTTCCTTTTTCCAGTCACAGAGGACTTCAATCGGCAGCCACAACTTTTCGTATACGATGGAGAGTGACTCAACAATCATGTTAGCCAGTTCAGTTAGGACCCTGGGATGCATGGAATCTGGCCCCACAGACTTGTATAAAGTCTCAAAAGGCAGTCTCAGACTTGCTCTGCTCTTACAGAGGGGGTGAATTTGCTCTCCCAGTTCCCATTTAGAGGATCAGGGATATGGGAAATACAAGAATACTCTCTCCTTGACCAATCTCTTCTGGCAAATGAACCTGTAGAATCCCTTCTTGTTGTTTTTAACATCCCTTGCCAAGTTAAACTTCCATGTGTGGCTTTCCTAATCCCATATCTGCCTGTCTGGACAGCACCACTGCTGTCTTCTCAGGTGACATGTCCTTGTTTCCACTTCACAAAAATAGATCTTCCAACATACAGTTGATGGGGGCTGAATTTTGAATTGTCCTCATATATATGTTATAGGAAAGCATAAAATTTGCTTTTAGGAACCTGTAAAGAAGATGATAGTGCAGAAGAATGCCTGAAAGTTATGCAAGAAAAAAATACCGTATTAATGACTTTAGATATCATTATATTACATAGATATACATATATATATTATATATAGATATACATACATATATTACATATCAATATATTACATATATTATATTACGAAGAGTAAGATATCAGCAACCTGCTCAAATTTCAGTTTTGAAGGGGAGTAGAGAATGTCTCTTTTTTCCTTTCTCCCTTTTTTTTTTGCATAAGCTTAGTCATATATGTTCAGATTTGAATAAAAAGGTGCATACTAATATTAATTTCTAGAGTATAAGCAGACAAATCATCTCTCTGTGTGCCATCCTTCAAATCTTGGTACCTAATCTAATATGTTACACCTGAAGGCAGCAATTTATTAACATTTGGAAAGTGAGATTTAATATTGCATAGATTAGGGAAACCTTTGGGAAAAAATTATTAGGCCATTTCAGTTTAGTGCAACATGAATTCCCAAACGTGGGTCTCAATGTTTTAGCAAGTAAAAATGTGTACTGAATTCAGATATTTCCCAGGCAGTCATTTCCCAGCTTGCAATCTACTTTTAGCTCAGCTACAATGATCTGTTCAGCTGGAAAGGTGAAAAATGCATTCCTACTACTTGCAAATCACAATCTCACAATATTTAATTGTTCTTTCTAGATTATTTTTTTTAGTATGTAATAGACAAAATAAATTTAATTTCATCAATTTTGACTGGAAAGCTTCCTTTTTTCCCCGTTTTTTTTTAATTACTTTTTTTTTTTTTTTTTTTTAAAGGTATCAGTTTTTTTGTTTTGTTTTGTTTTTTGTTTTTTGAATGGTATCAGTTTTCTCCGGATCATCAACTTACTCCAATAGGTACAATCATGGTAAGTATTGAAAAAGTGATGCCATGACAGCTTGAGAGCACACCCTTCAGAAATACACTAACATTTATGCCACGTTAAAAAGTCATCAATACCTTGGATTTGTAAGGATTATCCATAATTTATTATTAACAGTTATTGCCTAGTTATTATTTATTAGTAACAATTGGCATTAAAATTAAGAAGTGATGTGAATATCATAACTTTTAATAATAGAATCAGAGTGTGATCTGGATTGAAAGGGACCTTTAAGATCATCTAGTTCCAACCTCTCTGTTATAGGCAGGGACATCTCCCTCTAGACCAGGTTGCTCAAAGCCCCATCCAGTCTGGCCACCAGGGAGAGGGCACCCACAACCTCCTCACTGGGCAACCTGTTCCAGTGTCTCACCACCCTCACAGTAAATAATTTCTTCCTGACATCTAGTTTAAATCTATCCTCTTCCAGTTTAAAGCCATTTCCCTTCATCCTGTTCCTACATGCCCTTATAAAAAGTCCCACCCCAGATTATCTGTAGGCCCCGTTCAGGTACTGGAAAGCTGTTATAAGGTCTCCCCAGAGTCTCCTGTTCTCCAGGCTGAAGAGCCTCAACTGTACTTGCTTGTTCCCGTAGGCAAGTGCTCCAGCCCTCTGATCATCTTCACAGCTCTCCTCTGGAGCTGTTGGAGCAAGCTGTGGATTTTCCCACCCTGGATTCAAGGTATTGATGACCTTTAGAGCCACATAAAGTTTATTTCTTAAGGGTGTGCTGTGAGGCAGTCATGACATCAATTAAAAAAAAAAAAGTAATCCTTGTAATTTGAAGATGATCCTTTTTTTTTTGCAAGTTCATCATAAATCACGTGTGTGTGTTAAGTCATAGAAAAATAAAATGACACCTTCATAAGCAAATGATTTCAAAGCCCAGTAAAATAAGAAATCAGTAAGTGATAATCAAGTAGAAAGGAGAAAAAGCACAGTAATTGCAAGAAGGCTCAAAAACTATTTAAATGTAGTTTTTTAAATTCATATTTGAGGGTCATTTCCCAGGCCAATAAATATAAACATAGAGAGGCCAACAAAACAAACAAAAAATATCCTAACAAAAACAAAAAAAGAACTTGAAACAAATGCAGATGATACCAGCACTAGAGACATGATGGAAGACAATTTTTCTAAAAACAATGCAAAATGTAGTACAGATTTAGCTCTGAGGAGACAAACACAAATAAAACACTGCTTTTTTTTTTTTTTTTTTTTTTTTTGTGCTTATTTATAGAGAAATAGCTGTGTAGTTCTCCAGAGAATTTGGCAATTTTTCTAAAGAGCCATCACTTTTCAGACATACAAAATGAATAGAAGGTAGGTAACACAAGGAGCTAAGGAGAAATAACGTGCAACTACAGAATGGATGCTGGGGAAAATACAAGAAGCTAAAATTGAAGGACACATGATCCCTGGAGGTAGCTAAAAGCAAAGATTAGAAGCAGTGGACAGTGAATTTCCCTGAAGGTTAGCCCTTCAGAAACTAATCATTAATTACTGAATATGTTTAATTAAACAAAAATTTCTCTAGCATATAAGAATTCCATTCTGTAGCTGAATGGACATACACTACAAGCAGATAAATCTTTTGATTGTCTGAACTTCAAGTATGACCAAAACCACCATTATGTTGCTAAAAATAAACAGGACAATCTGAGCAGATCAGTTTAATTATCTTCCTTTGGCATCATCTGGTTATTGCATTAATAAATATTTTGTTGTTATAATGTTTTAATACTGTGTAATAATATGTTTTAAGACTCAGAATCTGCTGAATAAAAAAACAATATGCAAAATGTTCAATTTAATAACCAGGCACAATTTCCTGACTCAAAAACATGCAGTCTTAGAGAATAAGCATTCATCACATTATTTATAATGAGTTATCATCTCTTCATAAGAAAATAAAAATCTAAATTTCTAGAAAGAATTTGACATCCCTATTGCTGGAAGAAGCAAATCTAGAAATTGAAAGACTACCAAATATTTCAGAATATGAGTGTTCCATCTTTTTCTGTCAAGTCAATCAAAAAAGAATTTTAAATGCCTGAATCTGCATGACTGAAAAAAAATGACATCTGTTTTCAGTCACAGAAAATTATTTTCTCCCATATTCTCTGTCTATATGTGGATATGTATATAGGGAATTATGTCTTTATTGAATCAAATAAAAACAACAATCTGTCATGGAGGAAGACATGGATAAGGAGTACTTAAATCAGTTGCAAGACATTCATCAAAATCATTCATCACACAAATCTATGGGACTGGAATGGGGACAGTGAGTATGCTGAGGGATTTGAACAATGTCACTCCAAAGCTACTGCATATTATCTTTGAAGCAACAGAGCAATCAAGAAAGGTGGTTGTTGACTGCTTTTGTACAACACATTTGATTGTCTGATTTGGAGATCTGATATTCTTGGCTAAGGATTTGCAGTCTGTAACTATTGGAAAGGAAAATGTGAGAATGTGAGGTGACTCCTGAAGCCCTCATTTCTCCCATGAAAAGAGATTTCCATTTCCATTTCTATTTCCTCTTCCATTTCCATTTCCATTTCCATTTCAATTTCCATTTCCATTTCTTGTTATTTGCAGTTCACATTAGATTGGGGGTAAATATTTTCTAATCATCTCTATTGTGCAGAAAGAGCTACTAAATAAGTAATGAAGAAGTATGCCAAGCGTTGGCCAATTGCTGTAAAATGGCTTTAAGAAAAAAGCAGAACACCAACGGATTTTCATGTCTCTAAGGAGAAGTTGATTGGGTATGGCAAGATTTCTTGTAGAAATAAAGGAATGAATTGTAACCAGCATTGCTAGGCCCATCATATAATATATCAACTGCTCTGAAACACCTAGCTGGAGTATTGGTTTTATTCTGCCTTCTAAACTTACATCAAAGTATTTTGCACAATAATGTCTTGAACATTTGACTGTTATATTTATGTAAAAATTCCTCAGACACCTGGGAAGTTTCTGATGACAGTCACTTGTGGAAGAGCTTTTCTTGTGTTTCTTTTGCCACTCTCAAGGTGGTGAATACTGCAATATATGTATGAAACAATAAGAGCGAAAAAAAAAAAAAAAAACAACAACTTTTTTTAAGGATCATCTCAGTTACACCTAGAATATCAGAAATAAACATGAAGATCTTCAAATCCCTGCTGTTAGAACAGTCCACACATTTTTATTCCAGCACACTTCTCTAAAGAAAAAAGCTTACTACATGTACTGCATAACATTTACATAGAAAGGATTATGTGTGCTTACAAAGACAGTGTTTGTTTTCATCTGTGTACCCAAGTTTTACAGTGCAAAATGAGTAGGCACCGAATCACAACTAGAATACATGATACAGAGGTCGAGTGGCCACCCTTTTACAGGTAGTTATGTTCTTCTGTCACAGAGATTAACTGCTTAAACACCAGAACCATCAGGTAGAAATATGACTTCCTTTCAGAAATTACATTAAAAATGCATTTTTAGAAGAAGCATTTCTGCCATGGGTCCTCTAATTTCAGTTTGTTCTTTTTCACTGTGACATATTAAATTATTATTGCTACAAAAATTGTGAAGATGCAAAATTTTTGGTCAGTATGTCCCCTAGAAATGTTGAAAGACAATTCTAACATTGACAGTATTTCCAGTTCTGAACCCAAGTAGACAAAAATGTTACACACACTTTCACCTGGGAAAGAAAATTAAGGCAGTGAGGGATATTGATTGATTTTTTCTTGGAAAATGCTTGTGCACAAGAGAGATAGGCAGTAATGAGAGGAAGGAGGAGAGGGTCAGAGGGTGATTTCAAGAAAATTGGAAATATGATTATATTCCAACATATAATGGAATACTATATATGGGAATAATAAACGTAAGATTCTTACCAAAATACTCTTTGTTCTTAGTATGACTAGATACAGAGTATGAAACTGAGTGGGAAAACAGAGCAAAACAAGCAGCAATAACAATACACCTTATTTTGATCAACATTTTTTTCTCACTCTTTACTGATTCCAACTTCATAAATAGTGAATTATTCATGAGTCTCAAGTTTTAACATTACTATTAACTATCCTTACTTTAAGACTGCAGATTGCTTTGAGAACTACAGTCATTCCCAGTGTCTGATGACCTCCTTTCATTTTTTTTTTTCCTCCTTCATCTCCACTATTGTCCTCTGTTTTGCCTGGTAAGCTTCTTCTTAAAAGTAAATATTGCTCTGTTCTGTTTATTATTATTATTATTATTAAACTTTCTATATTTTTTAATGTATCTGTGTGGTCAGGATAAAAGATATAAATAGGAGATCAGGAGATCATCAGCTTGGTTATCTTGAATTCAAAGCAGGGAAAAAACAATAACAAAAAAGAAAGAATGAAAAAGAAAAAAAAAAACAAACCACAACAGAAAAAATACCCACAACAAAACTAAGACCAGAAAACAGAAAATAAATAAATAAATAAATAAATAAATAAATAAATAAATAAATAAATAGATAGATAGATAAATAGATAAATAGAAAACCAACCAACAAACCAATGAGATAATGAGCAGTATCTTAAATTCTTTATTGTGTTGTACTGTTAAGGAAAAAAATAACAAAATGTCTTATGCTCCACATTTATTTTCTTACATATTTTTGTTATCAATACTAATACTTCTAAGTAGTATATTTTGCTGTACATTCATAATCTGATATTTTAAAGAAGAGGAAAAATTAAAGGGAACTTGTTAGGATGCACATCAGGAAGTGTTTGAGGTTTCAGTGAGTGAGTAATTTCACCAATATTTCAACTTCATAATACTTACCCTTTGTTTCACTGCTAGAATGAGAGATAAGCAGTCTATAGTGTGTTCCATGAAAATTAAATCAGTGTTTCTTTCTCTGAAAGACTGAGTGAAATTTCATTAACATTTTAATTATATTTAGAGAATTAAATGTAAATAAATTCTAAACTTTTATAGCTTTGGCTTCATGAAAAGTGAAATAGTTTTAAAGAGATTAATTTTGAGACTTGTAAGGAAGGAAGCATCCTTTTTCTTGAGGTGGTGGACGCACAGATAATATTTTAGGAAGTTTGCTAAAGGAAAGTTTACTGCATATATTAACGTGTGTTTGTGTTGTACCCTATCCTATCCTATCCTATCCTATCATATATTATACATTGCACTATTATAGATCACATTACATTACATTATATTATGTTACATTACAAAACATTTCCTCAATTATAATTTTCAATGGTAGTAGACAAAATTACATCCTCTGTCTATTAAAAGTTAAGATTTTTGAATAACAAAATCATAAAAAATATAGAGTTCATGACAATAAATAATGCAAGCATTAGAGAACTTTGAAATGGTAATAATTTAAGATAAAATATAAAATGATGAAACTGTTATGTATTCCTTTGAAAATATACAGAAAAATAGTTTTTGGATTCATTACTCATAATCTGGAATGTTAAAAACTAGATAAGTATGTTAATCATTCTAAACTCCCTCAACAGTTATTGTAAAGAAATGATTATGTCAAGCAATATATTCTTTCAATCCCAAAAAATATGTATAAAATTGCAGAAATTTTCTTGAAAAGTTTTTAGTGATTCATGCTGACTTTAAAATGTTTAAAGCATCTGTGGATGAGTAGAATTAAAAATAAAATAAATAAAATGAATAAAATGAATAAAATAAGTAAAATATAAAAAATAAAAGGCCTCTGAAAGATACTTATATGACTTTAAGATTCCAGGTTTTCCTGTTCTTCTGTACAATAGTAGTATTTCCCATGCTTTCAATAATTTTATTGACATAAAGATAAGCCTTTCCATTCAAGTTAGATTATCTCCTCTGCTCCAGATTCAGGATATCTTTACATTCATCTTGCTTCATTTCAGAGATAAATTCAGAAAGCACAGACAAACCATTCGACTTTGAATCCAGCTACAGGAGGTTACCTGCTTAACTACGATCTCAAGCATATCTGTATCAAAAACTGGTATTCTGTGTAGTCCTGTATTTTCACCAAAAAGGTATCTTTAAAAAGAATCTTTATACTTACAGTGATTTATATGCCCACATGTTCTTGTGGGAATCAAGGAAACTGTGCACAATTGCAGAAAGAGTAGATTGTAGAGAAATGAAAGAAAAACAAAGAGTGACTTGATCAGCACAAAGCAGTCAATGAAATAGATCATACAGGGATATGTGAATTGTCATGTTTTCTGTTATGCTTCTTTTGAGAAATGTATGTTAGTGTAGGAAGTAGCAGAAATAATTAAAACTGTAGTTCTGCTCTTGGATTTGTGCTGGAAAGAAATACTTTTTGAAAATGTTTCTTACATGAAATGATGACTGCAGTAAGGAAGGATTCATTAGATCACTGGAAGTTTTATTTAGTGTTATTTGAGATGCAGAGACACTGAAGAGTGTACTAAAAATCAGCTATACTCTCAAGACACATTCATTGGATCGGGCCTCCTACATTTTACTAGAATTAAATAATCCTATGCTGCTATGGTGCCCCTTACACTTGAAAACTAACGGATGGCTAGTGTAATAAGATTAGGTTAATAAGATTGGATCAATTATATTTACTTGCTTTTCTTCATCAGTATGCATCAATCTATTGTGTCACTGTTTTATACTAATATTCTAGTCTTATTGAGGCAAGGACTATTTTTTTCTGTTACACTTGTGTAGCGCTTAACATGAGTAATTTATTATTCAAGACAAGATTTTCTGACACCACAGTAGTATAATTTACTGTAATTTCATAATTCTTTATGAAACAATTCAAAATTATTGGCAAACAGACTGCTCTTCAGAGCCTAAGGATGCTAAACAAATTCATGCAAGGCAAGGCTCAGTCAGACAATTTGAGCGATTCACTCAAACAAAGCAAGATTGGGATGTAATTGCTGCCACAGCACTCAGCAAACGTGTAAAATGCCAATTCCTGCTGGTTCTCAGAAAAAAAAAAAAAAAAAAAAAAAAAAAAAAGCGGTTCCTTGTCTCCTGTTTTGATTGCAATGGTTAGAAAAAGACATTAATTATTCTGTAAAAGCCTAAAGTATAAGAGTAAAATGATATTAGGAAAATATCCTGGGTGACAGGACTTTTGGAAAAGATGGAGCTGGTTATTGACTTTGAAATATCTGAAGGTACATGAGGAAACTATACACCAAAATTAGAAATGTTTTTGAGCATATGAAATCAACAAGTGTTGAATATTTCTAGAATATACACCACATGTAATCTTGTAATAGATGATCCCAGAAACAGAAAAGTCTAAACTTTCCTGAAAGTGCCAGAATTAAAGGTTTTAACATGGACTACTTTACATGAACCATGTTTTGTGTTTCTCCTCCTCCAAACAATCATTTATGAAGGTATTTTTGAGAGTTTTAACTATGGCCACATTTTCTGCAAATGGATGCTGCAAACCAGCCAATCATGGCCCCCCTCAGCACTCCCATGATTCCCAGGCTCATCAGGGGGTCCTGCCTCAAGCTTGCCAGCAAACAAGTACTTGTCATCTCTTTCCCGGGGAAAGTAAGTGAGTCCCCATTCTGTGGCTCCTCACCCCAGCCTCTTGCCCACTCATGCCATCCAGCAGCTGGAACCCTATTCCAGGAAGCTGCAGTGGGATTTAACAGGGAGACAGGATGGGCTGTGACGACGAATCTCAGAGTTAAGTCAGATCACTATGTGGACTGATCATGGCTGCACATACCTCTGTCTGCCTGTTTCCCTTTCCAGTCCTATTACCGGAATATTCTATTCTACATTTTACGTTATCCTACTGGCATTCAAAGGTTTCAAAACCCTGTACTCACTTCCTCTTTCTTATGACTTACAAGATCCAGGATGACTCTCTCCCGAGCTTTGCCTGGAGCTTCTTGGTGGCCATCCATGAGGGAATGGGATTTTCATATTTGGCATTGTCTTTCCTGTCCCATGTCTGTCAGATTAGCATCTTTGTGTCCATTTGATTCTCACTTCATCTTTTACTTTCCTATGCACTGATAGAACGAAATATTTGTGACATTTCTAGTCTATGATATAATTTTATGAATTACTTGAAAATACGAGCAATAGGCAAATCTAGAAATCAATAAATAGTGAGATTTATTGCTCAATATATATGACTAACAGAGCTCAGGAGAAGTACAGCATTTTCTATCTATTCCAAGACATCTTGAATAGCTTGGAGTATGCAAAATTTCATATAAGTCCAAGGTTAGCAGAACTCTCATTGGGAATCATTGTAGATTATACAAATAAATAAAAACTGTGAGTGAATATGTGAGCAAAGACTAGAAGCAAATTAAGTGCAATACAATGAAGGAGAATATGTTCTTTATTTATTATCTCTGTCTCCTTCTCTTTTGCCCCATCCTCCCCCTAAAAGGCTATTCTATTAGCAAAATTATGTTAAAGGCCTGAAAATTAATTTGAGCATTTTCAAAATCTGGCTCAAATACTTTTGAATCTCATCAAAGATGTTAGCTGAATTTAATTTGAGCATAACTATTTTTCTGTATATAATAATTGCACCTTAAGAAATGAAATACACTTTACAGATGAGTCTAGGACTTTCTTTAGAATAAGGATACCATACTAGCCCTCTGCATGATATTATTCTCAATGGAAATATGATTTAAATGAAGCTTTTCGCTGCAACCATATAAAACATGATAATGAATATGTATTATAAAGTGTTGTAACTTACATAAGTACTTTGGTGATCTCCAGTCTTGCAATTCAAAAATTAATGTTCTCATGAAATAAAGGAATTTATTTGTTACATGCTTAAATGGAAAATATTACATAAAAAAGACAGTCTATAGGAATCCCTTATGACACTTTGGAATGGAAATATATTTCCCTTTATTTCCATCTGTTATACATATGGTAAAATTCTTATATTCATAGAAGCAATTGTGGTAACAGTGAATTTTGCTGACAGATGGGTATCAGAGTAGTTTAAAATTATGAGAAGACATGAAAACTTCCACTTTATAAATGGAGTGATCTGTAAATGAGACAATGTGTTTTTCTGACAAAATTATTAAACTTTATCATAATCACCTTCTTTCCCTGTATTTGATAAACACATTTGCTCAGGGAGGAAAAGATATATAGGAATTGGATACAGTTATGGACAATTGTCTGTTCTCAATAACTGTTAACTGAAAGATCATATTAGACTGATATGGTAGACATCATTCTTTTTGTTTTCTGGGTTGCTGTCCAATGAATTTAATTAAATTTGCTGGAAATACTTTGTGTTTCAGGATGCTCAGTATTGTACATTATCTGTTTTTCTCAGCTTTCTCTTTTTTTTTTTTTTTTTTTTTTTTTTTTCCACAGGTACTTCTGTGGAAGTACAACTGCTCTGCAATTTCTAATTTGCAGCTCATAGTTCCAAAGGCTGTTTAGTCTGATGTCTTGTTGTCTGCTACAGCTGCTTGAATGTGTACGCTACAAAGTTTCTCACTATCACTAGGTAATTTTCTGGACTCTCTTACCTTCCACATACCTCTCTCTTTATTATCACTCTTGTACTTATTTGCATTTTTCTGACTAGCTCTCATTTTGTTATCTTGTGTATATATTCTTCTAATCTCTGCAGTTACTCACTGTCTGTTTAACCAGTTACCTCTATTTTTGAGACTTGTCTAAAATAAATCTGAAACAACACCAAAGTGATTTTTTAATTAAAACATAACGTGAAAGTATGGAAGCCTTTATGTTTGAAGTATAGCATACAGTTTATGCTTTTTTAGTGAAGCTTTATATTGTGTTTATAATGATTATCATGAAGAAGATAACATCGTTGCTAAATCTTAGGGATTGCCAACTGTTGTAGATTTGGTGGCTCAGGGAGAGACTCAGGAGAGATGGGGAACTGCCATGGAAGAGAAGTAGGAGTATGTTTTTTCTCCCTGTTTTTCTATTCTTGTTCCTCAGTGATTCACCTGGATCCCTTCCTTCTCCTGTTTTTGGTCCTTCAACTAATACCCCATAAAAGGATTTGCATTATCTCAAAATACAGTTCCCTCCTAATGAATCCTAAATCCCTTTACTTAACTTCCTTCGGTTTGACTTGTGCCCTGGGCAGCTTAATTGGTTGACTCCTCTTGGTGAGTTACTTGCAGAGAACTAATGTGTTTTTCTGACTGACTTAAGAGCAATCAACTTACTGTCCCTCAATTTTTACTGATCAAGTTTTTACTGCTTAGGTTGTTCAGTCACCGTATGTGTTAAATTTGTTTAGTATTTTTTCAGATCACCTAGCCTAATGTGAAGTATTAGGTGGGATCTTGATACTTACAAAAAAAGCTTAAAAATTCCACCTCCATTCCTCTCCCCCAGGATAAATATCAGTATAAAAAGTAAAAGTAGAAGATAGCACCATAGGGTTTGAATTTATTTTTTTCTGAACAGAGACTGTGCAGCTCCAGAGAAAGCTGACATGGCACAAACTAAGCACATTTAAGGAGTAACAGAGGTTTCAATAAAATGTTGGTCCCAGTGGAATAAATGAGAACTGCCTGTCTTCAATACATCTTCTAGAATCATAAATCATAAATTATTTGTACCAACAAGGTGAATACAGTAATTAAATAATTATGAAACAGATGTGCAAATATCACACATAAAGGTGTTTTTATAGACTGCCCTAACACGAGAATGTGTGAAGTGGCCAAGATCGTTGAGGGCAAAGATAACACACTGATATGATAGATATGAATTAACCAGTATTTATTTACTTTTTACCTGAACTGTAAAGGCATTTCTAGATCTTTGCAGCAAGTGGCATGGGTGCCTTTTAGAGTAGCAGCTGGTTAACAGATAGGAAATATATGTCTAGAAGCAAGTGATTTGTTAACAACTGTAAAAGAATTACTAGAAGTACAATCTGGATGTTTGAACTGGAATCTTTTCAGTTAAACATATTCCTACATTTTCCAGAAAGAAGTGTAATAATGAAAGAACACAGGAAATGACTCAAATTTGATTAGGACAGCCATATCTAACAATGACTGGCAGATAAAAGTCAGTGTCAGGAGTTCACGTCTATTTATTTACATACAACATCAGACTAAATCATCAGTAATACATAGAGAAACATACATCAAAAATTGAATTAAACTTTATTAAAGCAGTGAGAAAGAGTCAAAAAGGCTATTTTTAAAATTTTTCCTTTGAATAAAAGATTGTGGAAAACATTTTTATTATATTTATTAATCTATTATTGTGCTCAATATTGTGTCAAATTTGTCAAACAGTAAAATTGCCTTAAGAATCTTTCCTTCCCCCCCCCCCAAATATTTAATTACCAATGCACCAAATGCACACATAGATAGGTATTTTAGGATATGCACTACTATATATTACTATGTACATACATACAAGTTACATAATTATTACTACTCCCAGATTTTAATGATTTCCTAGTTGAAATATTGGAAGATATTTTATTAAATTTAAAATAATTCCACCTTAACTAACAAAAGCAAGCATAAAAATGCACAAGTGCAGTTGAAAGTTTAAAGTATAAACAGAAATATATCTTGGTTATAAATTAGATATAAATCCATTTAGAGGATTGGCATCAGTAGTATGTTTGCCACCTTGATCATCATTCAGAGATTAAAGCCCTGGCAGAAAAAAAGGAGTTCAGAATGCAGTCAAACATATGATTAGATCATCATTTTGTTTCTATATAGTTCATGACTGGTGGCAGCCATCTAGATTGCTAAAATATTACCCTTGGCAAACAGGAGATAGGATGTCTTCTAAATTTCAAGTCCAACCTCATTCAAAGTGATGTCTTAAACTAAAAATGACATTTTTTTCTTCTCAGAAACCTGCAATGCTGACCTCACAAGCAGCAGGAAAAAAAAAAAAAAAAAAAAAAAAAAAAAAGCTCTCTCTGGCTTATTAGAACCATTATAGAAAGACTGAAGACTATTAAATAAAATTTACTGAAATATTCATGTCACCTTGAATTTCTTGCACTGGTCGATCAGTCTATCCAATCATGGGTTTTTCAGAGGAAATGAGATAGAATACCATTGTCTTGAATGAGAAAATGCACTGTCTTAAACTTATCACAGTAAGGAAGAACATTATACATGGGAAGATCATGGAAGAGATCCTCTGGGAGAAAAACACTCAAGAACAAAAATTTCTAATCAGGCAAAGATCTCTGTGAAGACCATTTTATTAATTATTTCAATAATGGGTGCACATCCCCTCTACTGACAAGGGAGAAATTGCAACTAGTCAGTGAATTCCACTCTTATATACCCTGAGTCTGACGCAGGTAAAGCCTCACCTGGCACTCATTGGTTGAGCATCTCAGGCTCACAGTCTTCTGATGCTGTTGCTACATTACACTTTCATAGCTATGTTATACTTCCATGGCTATGTAATACTTCCATGGCGAAGCGACATTTCCATACAATATCTGTTACCAACCCAATGTCTTTGGATATGTTGAGCACTTGCAGCCTGGAAGTGGCCAGCAGGGAGAGGGAGGTGATTGTCCCCCTTTACTCAGCTTTTCTGAGGCCCTATCTGGAGTACTGCGTCCAGGCCTGGGGACCCCATCATAAGTACATTGAGCTCTTGGATCAAATCCAGAGGAGGGCCACAAAGATGATCAGAGGGCTGGAGCACCTCTCTTATGAGGAAAGGTTGAGGGAACTGGCTTGTTTAGCTTGGAGAAGAGAAGGCTCTGGGAGATCTCATTGTGGCCTTCCAGTACTTGAAGAGAGTTTATTATAAATATATAAACACTATAAACAGGAGGGATAATGATTGTTCACATGGGTTGATAGAGATAGGACAAGGGTGAATGGTTTTAAAGAGAGGAGATTTAAGTTAGACATTAGGAGGAAGACTTTAGGGATCTGTCACTCCCTTTTCCTTGAAGACAGTTTCTTTGTTTCTTTACCAGGTCCAGAACTTTTTGGCCACAATAACCCCATGCAGCACTAAAGGCTTGGGGATGAGTGGCTGGATGACTGTGAAGAGGAAAGGAACCTGGGGGTGTTGGTTGATGCTCAGCTGAACATGAGCCGACAGTGTGCCCAGGTGGTCAAGAGGACCAACGGCATCCTGGCCTGCATTAGAAATAGTGTGGCCAGCAGGAGCAGGGAGGTAATCGTCCCCTTGTACTCAGCACTGGTGAGGCCACACCTTGAGTACTGTGTTCAGTTTTGGGCCCCTCACTATAAGGAAGCCACTGAGTCCCTGGAACATGCCCAGAGAAGAGCAACAAAACTGGTGAGGGGTCTGAAGCACAAGTCTTATGCAGAGCGGCTGAGGGACCTGGCATTGTTTAGTCTGGAGAAGAGGAGGCTCAGGGGAGACCTCATTGCACTCTACAACTTCCTGAAGGGAGGTTGTGATGAAGAGAGGTTTGCCCTCTTCTCCCAGGCAACAAACAGGACCTGAGGAAATGGCCACAAGTTGTACCAGAGGAGGTTTAGATTAGACATAAGGAAAAAGTTTTTCTTTCAGAGAGTGGTCAGGCACTGGAATGGCTGCCCACTGCCATGGCTGCCAATGTCTGAGGTGGTGGAGTTACCATCCCTGGCAGTGTTCAAGAGGCATCTGGACGAGAAGCTATGAGATATGGTTTAGTGCTTGTGGTAGCAAAGGTAATGGGAGGATGGTTGGACTAGATGATCTTGTAGGTCCTTTCCAATCTTGTGATTCTTTGATTCTATAATTCTATGATTTTTTTTTTATTATTATTTTTTTTTTTTAACTAACTCCCTGAAGAATTGGAATTTGGCTTTCCTAAAGTTCACCATCCTGATTTTACACTTTGTCTGTTCCATAACCCTCAGGAGTGTGAACCATTGCATGATCACTACCGTCCAGATAGTCTCCAATCCTGATGTCACAAATCTCTTCAGTAGCACTGGTGAGCAATGTGTCCAGTAGTGCATCCTCCCTGGTAGGGCTGTTAACTACATGGCTCACAAATTTATCTTTGATACATTCCAGGACCCTCCTGCATTGTCTATAGCTTGCTACACCTTCCAGAAGACATCAGTGTGATTGAAATTACTCAACAGGACAAGAAACTAAGATTGCAATGCCTCCTGTAGCTGGAGGAAGAAGGCTTTATCAGCATGCTCCACTTGATCAAGTGGCTTGTAGTAGGCTTCAGTCATAAAGATGTTGCCTCAGTCTCTGTGCTCTAACTCTCACTCATAAACTTTTGACTTGCCTGTGGCCTTTCTTCAGGGAAAGGTCTACATATACTATTGCTTCCTTAATGCAAAGGGCTGTGGTTCCTCCCCTCCTTCCTTGACTGTCCCATCTGTACAACTTATAGCTGTAAATAACCATGTTGCAGTCATGGGAATCATCCCATCAGGTTTCAGTAATGGCAAATACACCATGATTTTCTAGTAGCCTGGTGGCTTCCAACTCTCCCTACTTGTTTCCCAAGCTGTGTGCACTGGTATAGAGGCATTTCAGCTGGGCAGCTGACATTATCATGTTACTGGAGGATAACTCCTTAATTCCTATGAATTTCACTTGATTTTCTTTACTGATTTATCCAAAAGTCTCAGTGGTCCATGGCTCATTGTCATACAAGTTCAAGTTTGTAGCAGTGCTGACAGCACATCTCAGAGCAGCAGATTGAGACCCTCAAGCATCCTGTCCCTCTCCTAGCAACCAAGACATCCCAAGGCTCTGAAGTATCTTTTGATGGCCCTTGAACTACTTTTAGCCTTCATCAGCCCAGAAGTAAAAAAGCATTAGAAGATTGGTAGTGCCATGCTAGGCAGTTTCTTGGTGATATTCTTCATCTGCAGCCCCAGGAAAGTAGCAGACTTCCCTAAGATAAGAGTTGGGCATACTGGGCATCCAGTTCCCCACAGGGAACAGTTGCCTACAACTAACAATTTTCTCTTCTTTTTTGAGGCTGTAACCATTCTCTCTCTCTTTCTCTTTCTCTCTCTCTAAAATATATACATATGCATATTTACATTATGATGTTTAGGAAGTAACTAAAATAGAACATCTATTCTGCATTTTACTTCAATCAATATATCACCTGTAATCCTTCAAAAACTTCAAAGCACTCAAAGATTAAACTGAAAAATCTTTGAAAGAGAGCACCTTTGAAAGAACCAAAAGAATATTTGAGATAAGATTTTTCATAATTAAACATTAACTGAGTATTAGTAATGAAAAAGCACATTATCTTCAAATATCTCACATGCTCAGATTGTCAGTAGAATAAAATGTTCTGGGATAGTAATGTTCTTTAGAATAGAAACAGTGAGAATAACAGCGGTCTCCATTTCCTTCTATTGCAAAGAAGTTATCCATTTTGCTCATAAGTGAGTAGACTACTGCTTTATGGCTTATCAGCCCCCTTTTTTCACTCTAAAATGAAAACCAAATTTTTAATCTATCATATCTCGGAAAGGTGTAAGTATATATAAATACTATAAAATGTATGTTAGTTTACAGCATGTAGTAGCCTGTAGTTTTAAAAAAAAAAAAAAGGCTTATGGGAACATTTCACGGTAATGCTTTGACTTTAGTTCTTCATGTTTTATACTCAGATGGAGAACTATTTTCTGATCTTGATACTGATCTTTAAAATCCTTGGCCAGCTTCAGTAGTAACTGCATTTAAGATTGTTCCTTAGTCTGTCACATCTCACAGTCCTTGCTATCTTTCTATCAAGAGATATTGTTGTGTAGTTCATATTGCAGTTCAACCAAAATCTGAGTACATGAAAATTTTTAATCTGCCTTTTTAATCAGATTTTTCTTTCAAGAGAATAATGTCTATCTTCAGCCTCTAAAGGAAAATAGATTTTATGTTACATACTGAAAATAATTTGAATAATGAGTGGTAAATGCTGCTTACATTTCAGGGCTGTATCCATACATTATTAACGGACACTTTAGAAATGCATAAAATAGGGATGGAGGAAGAATGGAAAGAAAGGGAAAAGAGAAAAAGAGAACAAAGGGAAAAGGAAAAAGAGAAAAAGGAAAATAAATAAAAATAATAAAAAAGGAAAATCAAAAAAGGAAAAGAAGCAGGTGAAGTAGATGAATGTTACCAAATATAACAGAAATTCATAACTTCTTAAATTTTATAGAGATTCTGAATAAAATAGTAAAATAAAACTTTGATGGTCCAAGTAGGAGGTAAATAAAAGCAAAGATTGGGAAATCTTATTCTTGGTCCAGTACTTGGAGAGAATTGCTGAGAACTGTGAACAAAGCTAAACTCCTCCTCAGTTCTCTTCCTCTGTTTCTGGTAACTACAGCAGAATCTTCTGTGAGAGGTTGCCTTCTTAAGTCACTATTTGTGAATTTGATAATTAAATATCTAATTATCTGCCATCTTTGTTTAACTGTTCAGTTGAGGAATCCACATACAGTAGACAACAAATATAAATTTTTAAACAGTATTGGGACAAACATATTATTTTGTAGATTTAGGTCCAATCAGCTTTCTGCAAGTCACCAGGACATTTCTGGAACTGTTGGAGAATTACTTCAGATATCTGTAATTCACCAATTCAGCCAAGGTGGAAAATTTCACTATGCCTTTTGGTGCACAGATAAATAATCAAATAACAATCTGTGTGTTCTTTGACAGCTTAAGAACAACACATCCTGATGAAAAGAACATTAATGAGAATTAGGCTAGTTTTCTTTCAGTTCAAAATGACTTAATTTTGATGGTATTGCTCTCATCATAAAGAAAAAAGAAGCTTATGGTGTACAAAACGAAGAAGAATTGATTAGAATGCCTCTAACAGGATTAGGATGTTAAATCAAATAAAGTAAATGCACAGCATGATCAATTGAATCCTGTGCAGTCAAATTATATTTGCTATATCATTTTACAATCTTTATTCGACATGAAAGAAGGAATACTCTGTTTCATAAGCAAGTTGAACCACTAAATGAGAGCTAGCAATCAATTAGAGATCTAAAAGAATCATAAACAATTTAACAAAGTTTTGGATATTCTAATTCCTTTTGCTTCTCTTTTATAATCACTTTCTAACTAAATTTCTCTCTCTCTCTCTCTCTTTTTTTTTTCTCCCCAAGTGTCTGAGCATTGTGTACATTCTCCAGGGAAATCAGGAAATCAGAACCCAAATTAAATTTTCAATTATAAATACAAACATCTGTGTCAGAAATACTTAAATTATATGATAATAAAAGACTAAGGATTTATTGTTTGTGTTTTTTTTTGTCTAAAAAGCAATGTAGATATTGTTTACAAGCCTTCCCTTGTCATATGCGGAATATAACTTTGCATATTAATTGCTTGTTTCATGCCGAAAATAAAATGAGAAGTAAAAATGATATTAACAAGACAAACTGCAAATATTCTAGGCATGATAAAATAGTAACTGCCTAGTTTCATTCCTCCCAAGGAACTTCATTTAGCAAATCTACCTACTGTTAACAAACATCTGCATCATAAAAAAAAAAAAAAAAAAAAAGTTTAATTTATAAACAAGTCAAAGAGATTCGTAGAATTTGTAAAAAACAAAACAAAACAACAGATAAAATACTTAACAGAAAAGGAAATCAAGATTTTACATTTGGGAAAGCAAAACCTTTGGGGATAGTCAGAAGAAATGCCACATGTCCACAATTCCCTTTTTTATCTCCCACCAACTGTCCAGATTTTATCTGCAATTTAAGTATGTTTTTGTTTTTTGTTTTTTCCAGATAAATGTAGCACAGAAAGAAATAGTAGTTAGAGATGTACAAAAAAGAGCTGCCTAGAACTCTTGTTACAGTATACCTTTCTCCTTTAAGGATAGTTCTAAGTATTAAGTAGTCTCATACAGGATAAATAACTCCTTTAGCATATCTTTTTTTTTGCTGTTTGAGATCAAGCAAAAGACATCATAGTCAATCCACTGGAATTTAGTAGATATCAACAAAATGAACTTTCCCACCAATATTCCATTCAATTTTGTTGCCGTGTGACAGATGGCAGCAGAGGAGCACTCTGACGCAATGGCATCTCACATGGAAGTGCGAATGAAGCAAAAGTATGGAATTGAATTCCTCCATGTGGAAAAAAAAATTGTTGATGCTTTCTGAACATTTATGGAGAACTAGCAGTTCATGTGAGTATACCAAGGTTGTGGGTAGTGCACTTCAGCAATAGTGACAATGACAGTACTTTTCTTTTCCTCTACTGGTACAGATTTTTATGAGTGTACTGGTGAAAATGTATAGCTAGTCATGGTGATTATGCTGAAAAATAGTATTTTGTATCTGAGAATTTGTTGTATCAAGCAGTGTTGTGCTCTTTGTATCTGTTGAAGTTTCAATGAAAATAAATGGGAGGCATTACTTTTGGAGTGCCTTACTTAAGTGGAGAGGCTTGCATGTTATTAACAAACATATTAAAGCTCTAACTCTCTTCCTATGAGCTACAAAAATCTGTGTCATAGATGGTAGACTATTTGTGTATTCCTGCCTAAAAGTGCTTGCTTGTTCCCATGTTGAGTTTGTAAGGCTGTACAGAGTCCTGTGAGTCTGAAAGCTTATGCTCCAGATAGTCCTGTTGCTGTGATTATAGACTTTAAGTCTACATAATTAGCATGCTCTTGAATACAGTCTTGTGCTATGTTTATGAGAGAGAATTCTACAGCTATAACTGCCTTGTATTATCCTTCAGCAATATCTATACACCAAGTTCAGAGCCTTGGCTATGACTGAATAATGAAAGCTAATATTAAAATAATTAGCCCCCTGATCTTGCATTAAATAGCATAACTTGAAAGCAGCTCATGACCTGTTCCTTTCCTGACATGTATTCCAGTAACTAACAAATCAAATGTAACGTCATTACGGAAAAAAATAGTCATCATCCATCTTCTCGTGTTAATCTCATAAAAGTGGTAGGTGAAGATAAGTGGAAGAGGAGAATGGCATCTCTGAAGGGTTATTATCCTCCCATTTGCTAAAGAAACACTCTGTTTCCTGCATTGCCTACATCAGTTGGAAGGGAACTACTCTTTCACTGTGCTTCTTCTCACCCAGTATTTGTTGTCAGATAATATGAAAGTGTTAAATAGGACAATAATGACAAAAAATATAGAGAAAAAAAAGAATCACAGAATCACAGAATAGTAGGGGTTGGAAGGGACCTCCAGAGATCATCAAGTCCAACACCCCTGCCAAAGCAGGTTCCCTACACCAGGTCACACAAATAGGTGTCCAGGCAGGTCTTGAATATATCCAGAGAAGGAGACTCCACCACCTCCCTGGGCAGCCTGTTCCAGTGCTCCGTCACCTCACTGTAAAGAAGTTCTTGTGGCCCTCCGCTGGACTCTTTCCAAGAGATCCTTGTCTTTTTTGTACTGGGGAGCCCAGAACTGGACACAGTACTCCAGATGAGGTCTTACCAGGGCAGAGTAGAGGGGGAGGATCATCTCCCTTGACCTGCTGGCCATGCTCGTTTTTAATGCACCCCAGGATGC